>NC_090440.1:768847239-769147239 GCF_031143425.1 Pleurodeles waltl
CCATGAGGAAACAAAGCAGATGTCATACAGTGGGACCCACATCTGTGAAATCGTAAGGGAAAGTGACAACTCTGTGAACATACACTGGGTGAAAACGTCAGATAGTAGAGAGGTAGTAGTGTTAAAGTACATGTAGTAGGCAGGTTTGTATTCTTACCTGTGTCTCACTGGAAGTATTGTAGGATCACAGTGTTCCTGTTGTCGATGTCCTCTTCTTCTGCTTCCTCATCTTCACTGTCCACAGGCTCCACAGCTGCCACAACACCGCCATCTGGACCATCCTCCTGCAGAAAAGGCACCTGTCATCACAAAGCTGAGTTGTGAAGCATGCAGCAGGCCACGATGATCTGGCACACCTTCTTTGGTGAGTAGAGTAGGTATCCACCTGTCATATGGAGGCACCTGAACCTGGCCTTCAGGAGGCCAAAAGTCCGCTCTATAATCCTCCGAGTCCGCCAATGGGCCTCATTGTAGCGTTCCTCTGCCCTTGTCCTGGGATTCCTCACTGGGGTCAGTAGTCATGACAGGTTGGGGTAACCAGAGTCACCTGCAAATGGCGAGGGCAACTGTTAGACACACACTAACTTGTAGGGATATTCCCAGACCCAGACAACCATTCCCACTGACTTGCTTCCAGGTGCTCACCTAATAGCCACACACAGTGCCTCTGGAGTTGACCCATCACATAAGAGATGCTGCTATTCTGCAGGATGTAAGCGTCATGCACTGAGCCAGGGAATTTGGCATTCACAAGGGAGATGTACTGGTTTGCCAAACACACCATCTGCACATTCATGGAATGGTAACTCTTCCGGTTTCTGTACACCTGTTCACTCCTGCGGGTGGGTACCAAAGCCACATGTGTTCCATCAATGGCACCTATGATGTTCGGGATATGTCCCAGGGCATAGAAGTCACCTTTCACTGTATGCAAATCCTCCAACTGAGGGAAAACAATGTAGCTCCGCAAGTGTTTCAGCAGGGCAGACAACACTCTGGACAACACGTTGGAAAACATAGGCTGGGACATCTCTGATGCAATGGCCACTTTTGTTTGAAAAGACCCACTTGCAAGGAAATGGAGTACTGACAGCACCTGCACTAGAGGGGGGATTCCTGTGGGATGGCGGATAGCTGACATCAGGTCTGGCTCCAGCTGGGCACACAGTTCCAGGATTGTGGCACGATCAAGCCTGTAGGTGATGATCACATGTCTTTCCTCCGTTGTCGACAGGTCCACCAGCGGGCTGTACACCGGAGGATGCCTCCATCTCCTCACATGTCCCAGCAGATGGTGCCTATGAAGGACAACAGTGAGCACAGAGTCAACCAACTCAGAGGTACGTACCCACAGCTTACACAGAACACGAATCATATTCCGAAGTTTGGCCTGTATGAGTGTTGAGGCAAGGCCTAGGTATGTGTGACGCAGTTAAAAATTAAGCCATGTGGGCCCCTGAAATGGCGGCTGCCTGACCTGTAAAGTGGGACAATGGGATGTGAGGTAACTGCGGTGGCGTTGTACACCATCATGGTAGGCGGTCGAAGACCGCAGCGCAAATCTGCATTGGTTAACATTGGACCCTATGGGTCCCAGGAGCCAATGACGATGTACGCCGGCGGTGACGGTATGCACTGCCACAGACGTGACTGACATTTTCTATCTGTTCAATCACTCAATACCTGATCTTCGACAGGAGAGGACCTACACTGCAAGTGCTGCTGTGACCTCGGTCTGGAAGAGACAATGGCTTGTGCGTCTGGGGAAAGGGCCCCTGCATTCACATCGGAGGAGTTGGAGAAACATGTGGATGGGGTCCTCCCCCAGTACATGCTACTCTACGGTCCTCCGGACAAACAGGTAAGTACACTGGGAGCATGCTGTATGGGCTATGCCTGTGTGGAGAGGGGTGGATGAAAGATGGGGGGTAGATTGAGGCGTGCATGAAACAAGGGTGAGTGCATGTGCCACATGGCAAGGGTAGGGATGGGGACCAATGACTGTGACGGTGCAGTTGGTAATAACTTTCCCTCTTCCCCTATACAATTCATGTAGGTCAGCGCCCACCAGAAGAAGGATATTTGGCGTGGCATCGCCAAGGATGTCCGGACCCTGGGGGTCTATCACAGATGGAGCACCCACTGCCGTAAGAGATGGGAAAACATTAGCCGCTGGAGCAAGAAGATGGCGGAGGCCCAGCTGGGGATGGCCTCCCAACGTGGGAGGGGTGCCTGTTGCACCATGACCCCCCTGATGTTCAGGATCCTGTCGGTGGCGTACCTGGAGTTGGATGGGCGCTTGAGGGCATCACAGCAGCCACAACGGGGTGAGTACACTCTCATTCTGATGATTTCGCGCGCAGTGGAGGTGTCTGAGTGGGGGAGGTGGACAGTGGGTTTCCCTAGGCCAGGGTGAGTGTGCTAGTTAGGTCCCCTTGTTCTGGCAGACCCTGTAGCACCCCACCCCACCTGTGTACAGTGCCAAGCACACCTAGTCAGGCTCCTGTGACATCCATGTGTGCAGATGTCGGCCATAGCCTTGTAGGCCATGTCCCAGGGATTGAACAGTGGAGCCCAAGTGCGCGGCGTAGTGCAGGGGGCTTCTGTGTCTGTCATGTCCGCCAACGGTAGCGGTAATGCATGCACTCAACATGTCTTTCTTCTGTTGTTCCACCCCTTTTTGTGGTCTCCCTGTTCTTGTGTGCATTAGCATCATCAGGCGGAGGAGCAGTGGCACCGGAGCAGGAGGGAGCTGCATCCCACATGGCCCTGGAAGGCGAGACTACGGACTCGGAATTCACCAGTGGGAAGGAGGGCGAGGGGAGCTCCACGGCGGGGACAGGAGCTGACACCAGTGATAAGGACTCGTCCTCTGATGGGAGCTCCCTTGTGGTGACGGCCACATCTGTGCCCCCCGCATCTACAGGTACAGCTGCCACCCCCCTACCAGCACCTTCCTCCCAGCAGCCCCTCAGACTTTGCCCGTGCCCACTCACCCAGGAGGGTGGGCATCACCTTTGCCCCAGGCACCTCAGCCCCTGCCCCAGTCACCCCTGCTGCCCTCAGTGAGGAGGCAATTGACCTCCTCAGGTCCCTCACTGTTGGGCAGTCTACCATTTTGAATGCCATCCAGGGTGTAGAAAGGCAGTTGCAACAAACAAATGCATTCCTGGAGGGCATTCATTCTGGTCAGGCGGCCCTTCAGCGAGCTTTTCAGACTCTGGCCTCAGCACTGATGGCAGCTATTGTCCCTGTCTCTAGCCTCCCCCGTCCAACTTCCTCCACCCAGACCCAATCCCCTCTACCTCAGCCTATCCCAAGCACACCTTCAGACCAGCATGCACACACTTCAACACACAAGGGAATCTCAGGCAAACATAAGCACAACACATCCCACAGGCACTCACGCAAGCATCACACACATGCAGATACACCAACATCCACTGCCTCCACTGTGTCCCCCTCCTCCTCGTCTCCCTCCTCCCTCCCAGTCTCTTCTACACTCACACCTGCATGCACTACATCTTCAGCCACTACCTCCATCACCAGCACGCCCATCACCACACACGGCGCACGTGCACTCACCACCCCCACTACCATTCACACATCCCCTGTGTCCTCTCCCAGTGTGTCTGTGAGCCCTCCTCCCAAAGTACACACACGCAGCCACACACCCACCCAACAGCCATCCACCTCACGACAGCCTACAGCACATGAACCTTCACCAAAAGTCACCAAACGAACACCTCCTACAACCACAACCTCTTCCTCCACTCCCAAACCCCCTCCAGCTACCTGTCCCACTGTTCCCAAGAAACTTTTCCTGTCCACCCTTGACCTCTTTTCCTCACCTCCCCCACCCTGTCAGTCTCCTATGGCCCGACGCTCCAGGTCCCAACCTAGCACCTCTGCCACAACATCTCCGGGACCAGTGGTACCTGTAGTCACCGGAATCTGGAGTGCACCGGGCATCATGGCAGCTAGTGTGGCACGGAGCCACAGCACAGACAGTCCCCCACCTGTCAAACATCAAAAGTTGGCCAGTGCCCGGCAGGAGAGGGGAAGACTCCAGCCACCAAAGCCACTCCCAGGGGTACAGGTGGGAGTGTGGAGTCAGCTGCGACACCTTCCAAGGTGGGGAAGGGGCACAAGAAACTCAGCAAGCCTGGGAAGAGCAGCACAGCGGAGAAGACCGCCATCATCCCCGCTACCCAGGAGGCCACCGCCAGCACCAGCCCAGCTGCCCAGGAGAGGACTGCCAGCACCAGCCCAGCTGCCCAGGACAGGACCGCCAGCACCAGCCCAGCTGACCAGGACAGGTCCGCCAGCACCAGCCCCGCTGGGCCATAAAGGACCACCCGCACCAGCCCCGCTGGGCCATAAAGGACTACCAGCACCAGCCCTGCTGGTCCAGACAGGACCGCCAGCAGCTGAGCCACTGCCAAGGACCCCGCCGCCACAAGCACCGCTGAACAGGACACTGCCGCCACAAGCACCGCTGAACAGGACACCGCCGCCACAAGCACCGCTGAACAGGACACTGCCGCCACAAGCACCGCTGTACAGGACGCCGCCGCCACAAGCACCGCTGGCCCATGAGAGCCAAGGGCACTGACGCTACTGAGTCGGCCACGAGCAGGATGTAGCACTCAGGGCACAAAGCCCCCTCCAGAACCAGTAGAGAAAGGCATCCACTACCTCAGTCCTTGGCAGGATAAAGCACTCTGGGCACAAAGCCCTCTCCAGAACCAGTGGAGATTTACATCCACTACCTCTGTCCTTGGCAGGATGAAGCACTCTGGCCACAAAGCCCCCTACAGAACCAGTGGAGAAAGGCATCCACTACCTCAGTCCTTGGCAGGATGAAGCAATCTGGGCACAAAGCCCACTCCAGAACCAGTGGAGATTTACATCCACTACCTCAGTCCTTGGCAGGATGAAACACTCTGGGCACAAAGCCCCCTCCAGAACCAGTGGAGATTTACATCCACTACCTCTGTCCTTGGCAGGATGAAGCACTCTGGGCACAAAGCCCCCTCCAGAACCAGTGGAAAAAGGCATCCGCTACCTCAGTCCTTGGCAGGATGAAGCACTCTGGGCACAAAGACCCCTCCAGAACCAGTGGAGACTGTTATCCACTTGAGAGACTGTGGCTTTGCACTCCCCAGGATTGAACAGTGTGCAACCCACCCACTGTAGAGACTTGAGAGACTGTGGCTTTGCACTCCCCAGGATTGAACAGTGGGCATGTGGCCCCCTCGTGGATTTGGCATCGTGCACTCAACCGGCTGAGGTGCCCCCCCTTTCCCTTCCCCCTGAGGTGCCTGTTTATTGCTTTCTGATGCCCCTGCAGTGTTCCCTCCATCATGTTCGGGGATTGAGTGTGGGCCTCGCCCATGCCGTGTGGGCCCAGTGTTCTACGGACTTCAATGGAGCACTACCTGGACTACTATTCTTGATGTATATATTTGTTAATAGTGTATATATATATTTGCGTACTGGATTTTAATATATTACAATGGTTACACTCATTTCCTTTTGCCTTTTCATTCTTCCAGGGGACTTGGGGGGTGTAACTGTAATGTATCATGCTGTATTAGTGTGTGTGTGTTGTAGTGGGTGAGGGTGGGGGTGGGGGTGTTGCGTGTGTGTGTCCCTGTTACGCACCCCACGAGGAATCCATACGCCATGGAACCAGAGCTGCACATCCTGCCAGCCCTCATCTTCTTGCTCCTCTACCAGGAGCACGAACGCCAGCGTCCAAGACCACGGTGAGTACTGCACCTACGACACAGGGGAGGGGGGAAGGAAAAAACAGGGACACACACATGCAACACCCCCACCCACACCCCCACCCTCACCCACTACAACACACACACTAATACATATTTATACATTATAGTTACACCCCCAACCCCCCCGGAAGAATGCATAGACAAAAGGAAATGAGTTTAACCATTGTAATATATTAAAATCAAGTATGCAAAAATATATATGTACACCATAAACAAAATATACACCAAGCTTAGTAGTCCAGGTAGTGCTCCAATGAAGTCAGTGGAACACTGGGCCCACACGGTATGGGCGAGGCCCACACAAGATCCCCGACCATGATGGAGAGAACACTGCAGGGGCATCAGAGAGCAAGAAAACAGGCACCTCAGGGGGAGGGAAAAGGGGGGCACCTCAGCCGGTTGAGTGCACGACGCCAAATTCACGAGAGGGCCACATGCCCACTGTTCAATCCTGGGGAGTACTAAGCCACAGTCTCTCAAGTCTCTACAGTGGGTGGGTTGCCCACTGCCATATCCTGGGGAGTGCAAAGCCACAGTCTCTCAAGTCTCTACAGTGGGTGGGTTGCCCACTGCCATATCCTGGGGAGTGCAAAGCCACAGTCTCTCAAGTCTCTACAGTGGGTGGGTTGCTCACTGTTCAATCCTGGGGAGTGCAAAGCCACAGTCTCTCAAGTCTCTACAGTGGGTGGGTTGCCCACTGCCATATCCTGGGGAGTGCAAAGCCACAGTCTCTCAAGTCTCTACAGTGGGTGGGTTGCCCACTGTTCAATCCTGGGGAGTGCAAAGCCACAGTCTCTCAAGTCTATACAGTGGGTGGGTTGCCCACTGTTCAATCCTGGGGAGTGCAAAGCCACAGTCTCACAATTCTCTACAGTGGGTGGATTGCCCACTGTTCCATCCTGGGGAGTGCAAAGCCACAGTCTCACAAGTCTCTACAGTGGGTGGATTGCCCACTGTTCCATCCTGGGGAGTGCAAAGCCACAGTCTCTCAAGTGGATGTATCCCTCCACTGGTTCTGGAGGGGGCATGGTGCCCAGAGTGCTCCATCCTGCTAAGGACAGAGGTAGTGGATGTATCTCTCCACTGGTTCGGAGGGGGCCTTGTGGCCAGAGTGCTTCATCCTTCTAAGGGCAGAGGTAGTGGATGCCTTTCTCCACTGGTTCTGGAGGGGGCATGGTGCCCAGAGTGCTTCATCCTGCCAAGGACAGAGGTAGTGGATGGATCTCTCCACTGGTTCTGGAGGGGGCTCTGTGCCCAGAGTGCATCATCCTGCTAGTGACGGACTCACTAGCATCAGTGCCCTTGGCGATCATGGATCAGCGGTGCTTGGAGCGTCAGTGCCCTGTTCAGCGGTGCTTGGAGCAGCGGGGCCCTGTTCAGCGGTGCTTGAAGCGGCGGGCCCTGTTCAGCGGTGCTTGGAGTGGCGGTGCCCTGTTCAGCGGTGCTTGAGGCAGCGGTGCCCTGTTCAGAGGTGCTTGAGGCGGCGGTGCCCTGTTCAGCAGTGCTTGAGGCAGCGTGCTCCTTTGCAGTGACTCAGCTGCTGGCGGTCCTCTCTGTTCCAGCGGGGCTTGTGCTGGTGGTCCTCTCTGTCCCAGCGGGGCTTGTGCTGGTGGTCCTCTCTGTCCCAGCGGGGCTTGTGCTGGCGGTCCTCTCTGTCCCAGTGGGGATTGTGCTCGTGGTCCTCTCTGTCCCAGCGGGGATGATGGCTGTGGCGTCCTGGCCAGCGGGGATGATGGCAGTGGCCTCCTGGCCAGCGGGGATGATGGCGGTGGCCTCCTGGCCAGCGGGGATGATGGCTGTGGCCTCCTGGGCAGCGGGGATGATGGCGGTCTCCTCCCCTGTGCTGCTCTTCCCAGACTTTCCTGGTTTCTTGTGGCCCTTCCCCACCTTGGAAGGTGTTGCAGCTGACTCCACACTCCCACTGGGACCGCTGGGAGCGGCTTTGGTGTCTTACCCCTCTCCTGCCGGGCACTGGCCAACTTTTGATGCTTGACAGATGTAGAGCATGAAGGTGTGAGTGTAGACAAGTCTGGGAGGGAGGAGGGAGACGAGGAGGAGGGGGACACAGTGGAGGCAGTGGATGTTGGTGTGTCTGCATGTGTGTGATGCTTGCGTGAGTGCCTGTGGGATGTGTGGTGCTTATGTTTGCCAGAGCTTCCCTTGTGTGTTGAGGTATGTGCATAATGGTCTGAAGGTGTGCTTGGGATATGCTGGGGTACAGGGGATTGGGTCTGGGAGGAGGAAGTTGGATGGGGGAGGCTAGAGACAGGGACAATGGCTGCCATCAGTGCTGAGGTCAGAGTCTGAAACGCTTGCTGAAGGGCTGCCTGACCAGAATGAATGCCCTCCAGGAATGCATTTGTTTGTTGCAACTGCCTTTCTACACCCTGGATGGCATTCAAAATGGTAGACTGCCCAACAGTGAGGGACCTGAGGAGGTCAATGGCCTCCTCACTGAGGGCAGCAGGGGTGACTGGGGCAGGGCCTGAGGTGCCTTGGGCGATGGTGATGCCCACCCTCCCAGGTGAGCGGGCACGGGGCAAAGGCTGAGGGGCTGCTGGGAGGGTGGTGCTGGTAGGGGGGGTGGCAGCTGTACCTGTAGATGGGGGGGCGCAGATGTTGCCACCACCACAAGGGAGCTCCCATCAGAGGACGAGTCTGTGTCGCTGGTGTCAGCTCCTGTCCCCGCCGTGGAGCTCCCCTCGCCCTCTGTCCCACTGGTGAACTCTGAGTCCATAGTGTGGCCCTCCAGGCCCATGTGGGATGCAGCTCCCTCGTGCTCCGGTGCCACTGCTCCTCCGCCTGATGATGCTAATGCACACAACAACAGGGAGATCACAAAAAGGGGGGGACGACAGAAGAAAGACATGTTGAGTGCATGCATTACCTCTACCGTTGCCGGACACCACAGACACAGAAGCACCCGGCACTATGCCGCTCTCTTGGGCTCTACTGTTCAAACCCTGGGAAATGGCCTACTAGGCTATGCACGACATGTGCACACATGGATGACACAGGGGCATGACTAGGTGTACTTGGCACTCTACAGAGGTGGGGTGGGGTGCCACATGGCCTGCCTTACGGAGGGACCTTGCCTACTAAACTTGCCCTGGCCTAGGGAAACCCACAGCCCACCCCCCCACCCAGACACCTCCACTGCATTCAAAATCAGCAGGAAGAGAGTGTACTCACCCCCTTGTGGCTGCTGTGATGCCCTCAAGCGCCCATCCAACTCCGCGTACGCCACTGCCAGGATCCTGAACATCAGGGGGGTCATGGTGAGACGGGCACCCCTCCCACATTGGGAGGCCATCCCCAGCTGAGCCTCCGCCGTCTTCTTGCTCCAGCATCGAATGTCCTCCCATCTTTTCCGGCAGTGGGTGCTCCGTCTGTGGTAGACCCCCAGGGTCTGGACGTCCTTGGCGATGGCACGCCAAATATCTTTTTTCTGGTGGGCACTGACCTACATGAATTGTACAGGGGGAAGAGAAACTTATTAACAATTGCACCGTCACAGTCATTGGCCCCCATCCCTACCCTTGCCATGTGGCACATGCACTCACCGTCGTTTCATGCACGCCGCAATCTCCTCTTCTTACATCCACCCCACTCCACACAGACATAGCCCCACCAGAATGCTCCCAGTGTACTTACCTGTTTGTCTGGAGGACCGTATAGTAGCGTGTACTGGGGGAGGTCCCCATCCACGAGTTTCTCCAACTCCTCTGATGTGAAGGCAGGGGCCCTTTCCTCAGACACTCGAGCCATTGTCTCTTCCAGACCGAGGTCACAGCAGCACTTGCAGTGTAGGTCCTCTCCTGTTGAAGATCAGGTATTGAGTGATTGAACAGATAGAAAATGGCGGTCACGTCCGCGGCGGTGCGTACCGTCACCGCCGGCGTACATCGTCATTGGCTCATGGGACCCATAGGGTCCAATGTTAACCAATGCAGCATTGCGCTGTAGTCTTCGACCGCCTACCGCGACGGTGTACAACGCCAGCGCAGTTACCTCACATCCCATTGTCCCACTTTAGAAGTCAGGCAGCCGCCATTTCAGGGGCCCACATGGCTGTATTTGTAACTGTGTCACACACACCTAGGCCTAGACTCAACACACATACAGGCCACATTTTGGATTATGATTCGTGTTCTGTGTAAGCTGTGGGTACATACCTCTGAGTTGGTTGACTCTGTGCTCGCTGTTGTCCGCTGGGACATGTGAGGAGATGGCGGCATCCTCCCGTGTACAGACCGCTGGTGGACCTGTCAACAATGGAGGAAAGACATGTGATCATCACATACAGGCTTGACCGTGCCACAATCCAGGAACTGTGTACCCAGCTGGAGCCAGACCTGATGTCAGCTATCCGCCATCCCACAGGAATCCCCCCTCAAGTGCAGGTGCTGTCAGTGCTCCATTTCCTTGCAAGTGGGTCATTTCAAACAACTGTGGCCATTTCATCAGGGATGTCCCAGCCTATGTTTTCCAACGTGTTGTCCAGAGTGTTGTCTGCCCTGCTGAAACATGTGCGGAGCTACATTGTTTTCCCTCAGGTTGAGGTTTTGCCTACAGTGAAAGGTGATTTCTATGCCCTGGGACATATCCCCAACATTATAGGTGCCATTGATGGGACCCATGTGGCTTTGGTCCCCCCCGCAGGAGTGAAGAGGTGTACAGAAACCGGAAGAGTTATCATTCTATGAATGTACAGATGGTATGTTTGGCAGACCAGTACATCTCCCATGTTAATGCCAAGTTCCCTGGCTCAGTGCATGACGCCTACATCCTGCGGAATAGCAGCATCCCTTATATCATGGGTCAACTCCAGAGGCACCGTGTGTGGCTATTAGGTGAGCACTTGGAAGCAAGACAGTGGGAATGGTTGTCTGGGTCTGGGTCTACAGGTTAGTGTGTGTCTAACTGTTGTCCCTCGCCATTTGCAGGTGACTCTGGTTACCCCAACCTGTCATGGCTACTGACCCCATTGAGGAAACCCAGGACAAGAGCAGAGGAACGCTACAATGAGGCCCATGGGCGAACATGGCAGATAATCGAGCGGACCTTCGGCCTCCTGAAGGCCATGTTCAGGTGCCTCCATATGACAGGTGGATCCCTATTCTACTCACCAAAGAAGGTGTGCCAGATCATCGTGGCCTGCTGTATGCTTCACAGCTTAGCTTTGTGACAATAGGTGCCTTTTCTGCAGGAGGATGGTCCAGATGGCGGTGTTGTTGCAGCTGTGGAGCCTGTGGACAGTGAAGACGAGGAAGCAGAAAAAGAAGACATGGACAACAGGGACTCAGTGATCCTGCAATATTCCCAGTGAGACACAGGTAAGGATACAAACCTGCCTACTACATGTACTTTAACACTACTACCTCTCATCTGTCTGTCGTTTTCACCCAGTGTATGGCCACTGAGTTTTCACTTTCCCTTACGATTTCACAGATGTGGGTCCCACTGAGTGACATATGCTTTGATTCCTCATGGACTAGAGCTGTGTGACATAGGTATGTTGACATTACAATTGAAAGAGCTTTTTGCCACAGTAATTGCTAATACACTATTCCGAAATCACAGATTGACTCCAGATTGTTTTGTGCTTCAAGGGTGTTTATTTAAGTGCTCAATATTGGAGGGGGTTGCAAAATGGTGAGGGGTGATGGTGGAGGAATGTCCATGGCAGAGTCCAG
Source organism: Pleurodeles waltl (assembly GCF_031143425.1). Classification (NCBI taxonomy): domain Eukaryota; kingdom Metazoa; phylum Chordata; class Amphibia; order Caudata; family Salamandridae; genus Pleurodeles; species Pleurodeles waltl. The sequence continues at coordinate 768,858,731 of NC_090440.1, forward strand.
TCTATTAGTCTCACAGGTGCATTGCCCAAATGGGCATCGGAAGTGGAGCTGGAGCAGTTTAAGGATGGACAGGGCGACAAAGTGGGACAGAAGGATGACATTCAGGGTGGTCTCATTTCTTGGCAGGGGTCTTGGCATCGTTCTCTGTCTTTTTCCTGGATCTCAGGGACCGTTTGCGGGATGGTTCTCCCTCTGCAGGGGGTGGGGTGCTGGTGTGGTGGTCCTCTGGCGGTGCCTCCTGTCCACTAGCGCCGGCGGAGGTGGTGGGCAGTTCATCGTCCAGGCTAGTGTCAGGGGCCCCTTGTTGTGCCACAGTATCCCTCCTGTTGTTGAGTACTTCTTTCAGCACCCCTACGATGGTGCCCAGGGTGGAATTGATGGCTCTGAGTTCCTCCCTAAAGCCCAAATACTGTTCCTCCTGCAGGCGCTGGGTCTCCTGAAACTTGGCCAGTACCGTTGCCATCGTCTCCTGGGATTGGTGGTAGGTTCCCATGATGTTGGAGAGGGCCTCGTGCAGAGTAGGTTCCCTTGGCCTGTCCTCCCCCTGTCGCACAGCAGCCCTCCCAGTTCCCCTGTGTTCCTGGGCCTCCGTCCCCTGGACCGTGTGCCCACTGCCCCCAGCTCCCTGTTATTGTTGGGGTGGTGGGTTAGCCTGGGTTCCCTGTAGTGGTGTACACACTGCTGATTGACGTGTCCTGGGGACAGAGGTATGGACCCGCTGGGTGGGTGCTGTGCTGGTGTTTCCAGAGGGGTGAAGCTCTGTGGTGGCCTGTGACTGTGTGAGGGGAACCGACTGTCCCGAGGTCCCCAATGGGCCGGGCTGGTCATCTAGATCCAGTTGGACAGAGCTGCTGTCATCACTGTGGGCCTCTTCTGTTGGTGGTGAGGACATGTGTGGACCCTCCTGTCTGGCGATGTTGGGTAGGGGTCCTGCAGGGGTATAAAAGGATGTTTATTACATCTGTGTGTGCCATGGTGTGCAATGGGTGGGTGACCGTGTACCCCAGTGCTTGCATTCCTGTGTGGGACCTTGTGTGATGATGGTTTAGGGGAGTGTATGGGTTTGTGCAGTGGACATGCTTTGGTGATGGGTGCCCATGCTTTGGTGTTGCATGCAGGGCTTGGTGTTGGGATGTGTGGTTTGTGATGTTGGGACATTTGTGAGGAGTTGGAGTGATGCGGTGAGGGTGAGGGTGAGGGTGGGGGTACGTGCTGGCATGCAGGTAGGGTGGGGGATGTAATAGTTAAGATTTGACTTACCAGAGTCCATTCCTTCATCTAGTCCTGTGAGGCCCTCAGGATGCAGAATCACCAAGACCTGCTCCTCCCATGTTGTTAGTTGTAGGGGAGGAGGTGGGGGTCCGCCGCCAGTCCGCTGAACCGCAAGGTGGTGTCTTGAGACCACAGAACGCACCTTCCCCCGTAGGTCGTTCCACTTCTTCCTGATGTCATCCCAATTTCTTGGGTGCTGTCCCACTGCGTTGACCCTGTCCATTATTCTTCGGCATAGCTCCATCTTCCTTGCAATGGAGGTCTGCTGCAACTGTTATCCGAATAGCTGTGGCTCTACCCGGACGATTTCCTCCACCATGACCCTGAGCTCATCCTCCGAGAACCTGGGGTGTCTTTGCCGTGCCATGGGGTGGTGCGGGTGATGTGTGGAGTGGTGTGTGTGGTGATAAGTGGGGTGATATGTAGTAGGGTGTTGTGTGAGGTGTGTGGAAGTAATGTGGGTGATGGTGTTGTGTGCCTGTGGATGCTAGTATTGTTGATGGTGGTGTCTCTCTCTGTGCTTCTTTCTCAATTGTGGTCGTAGGGGTTTGTGGGTGATGTGGGTGGGTGTTTTATGTTGTATTGGGTGTGTGGGAGTGGTGTGTGTATCTGTATCAGGTGTGTATATTTTGAATTGTCCAATGTGGCTGTGTTTTGTATGTGTGTGTGTATTTTGAGCGCGGCGGTGTGTACCGCCAATGGAATACCGCGGTTGAATGACCGCCGCGTGGATTCGTGTGTCGTGATAACGTGGGTGTATTTCGGTTGGCGTGATGGTGGAGGCTTTGTTTTCGCCAGTTTATCACTGACCTTTGGTGTGGCGGACTTGTGTGGGTGTCTGAATTTTGGCGGATTCCGTGCTGTGGATCATAATGGCTGTGGCAGATTTCCGCGGGCGAGGAGGTGTGTTGGCGGTCTTCTGCACGGCAGAAAGCGGCTTTTACCACCAATGTTGTAATGACCGCCTATATCTGAAAGTCCAGCTCCTCATGCATGATGATACTCTAACATACATACCACTGCAAACATGTATAGACCCTGTCACTCCAGTGAGTGATACACACACATATTCACACATTCAGTGGCCCTAACTGTCATGTGGTGACAAACATGATCCCTCAATTGGTTGCAGACTCATTTATGGAGTGTACTCCATTTCATCATTTGTTGTAATGAGAGACATGCAAAGCCACGTTCCTGGTGCACTGCAACACCAGTCACTCAGGTATTGTGGCTTGTGCATCAAGGGACAATCAGTTACTGTGTGATGCTCATGTGGGTTGAGTTAAGCTCATGGTTTATTATGCTTTCTATGGTCCCTTACATGTGGGCCTGTGTTGTGTGTAGGCTACATATGCTACATTTACAGTGTCCCCAGAGCCACATATGCCCCCTATGACACCATAATGGCAGGGATCCTGTGTGTTACTTGATGACAATCTGACGCTAAACATGGATTGGCCATTTATCTAAATTAATACAACAAAGAAATATATGCTGACAGTTTATATATTGTTCATCCATGACAGAATGCATGGGCACAGGTGTATTCATTGCACCTGAAATGTGTCACTCATTGCCCTGTGTTCCCATATTGGGTTTAGGAATTCACAGTTAGCCACATTCATTATCTTTCATTTGGCCAGTTGGGAGATCAGTAGGTATGCAGCAAACTGACACTGTCCCATTATTGAAACATGGTTTAGCAAATGTCCTACTGTGTCAATCATGATGATGTAGGTTTGAGTTTGTATGTTCCTTCGGAATGGCAGCAGTCACAGGAATGCTGGTCTTCTGATCTTAGCATACACCCATGTCTGTGATAGCCTCCATACTGGGAAGTTATCTATTGTACATATGCTGCACTAGATCAGCAGGGGTGTACCAAACGTAAACTTGCAAAGTATTTGGGAACTTTAGATGTATGGTGGAATTGCTCAGGGGTCGCTTGCACAACATCATGCAAGTAATACATTGTGACCATGCATTCCCCAACTTCAGGTATCCCATGATGACCCAATAACTTATGAGAAGTGTGTGGCTATAAAGTTACACAGATGGCAAATGCATCAGCTCAGTTCCAGCTATTGTGCCCAAGACCAATTTAAAACACACAGGTACAATGAACAGAGGGCCAGGGATATTTGTTATCCCTCAATTTGTATCATTTGCTACATGTTTTACGCTACAGCTGTGGAAAGTAGCACCAAACATTTAGATATGAACCTGTGTGCATTACTTTGGCATCCATACCTAATTTATTTGTGCCACAACCAAGTCAAGCTATCAGCCGAAGATATTACCAGAGCTTAGGAAGAAATTTGTATGTATGGGCCAGAATACAGTTCAGACATGTATTCAAAATATTTGGGGAACACATTAATTCCTTGCATTAGTTTGTGAAAAACATCTCTTTCCTGGTATACTTACAGACCATGGATAAAACATATGTTTGAGCTGCATTACCAACATCTATTGATGTGAAAGCAGCACTAATTTACATGATCAAGTTGTGTTTTGTAAGTTTGTGCAGCTGTTGCACCAAAAAATGACAGCAATTTGTAACAATTATTGTATAACTCAGGGCCACTGTCTGTTTAACTTGCATTCCACATGTCCAAAAACATTGCCTGCAGCATATCTGCAAATCTGCTACTGTCACTACATAGCATTTAAATGTGCACATTACTCTTAATTGTACTCACCAACAGGGCCACCAATCACAACACCCAGGTGGTCCAGCAGGTCTTGCTCTCAAGCAACAAGGTCAGCCCAGCGGTGCTTCAGTTGGTGGTCGTTGTGCAGTGTGTTGAAAATGCAACGGAGATGGTACAGCACCTTGAACCACCTGAGCCTCCTCGCCTCCGTGTGATACCCCTGTATCACCGTGCCACCTGCTTCAATCATCACGGGGAGAAAGTGGCACACCAGCCAAATGAATGCACCCAGCTCCTCCTCACCCATTCGCCCCAGACGTGGCCTACCCAACATGCAGGAATAATAGCAAAAATAAAGGGTACAGAGAAAAATAAAGGGAAAGGAGGGAGGAAAATGAAAGTAAAGTAACCCACAAACAGCCCAACTATCCCCAAACGAACAATACCCACTACAGACTCCCAACAGTACAAAGACAAAATTAAACACCAAATATGACAAATAAACAGTTACAATGAACAACTGAGACAATTACAAATAGGATGGCACACAGGAGACAAAAGCACAATTGGGTCAGACAAAACTCTAAGCACAGCCACACAGTCTAGAAAAATCACAGACTGCAAAGTGCAAGTGAAAGTACACCCACCTTACCATTTCTGTAAACAAAATATCCTGTTACATCACTTCCTGCCTCAAATGCGATGCATTTTTATTGTGATGCGTCAAAGTTTTATGAGGCTTACAGTCTGTGTGTCAATTTTTTTTACGCAAATGCTTAAAAATTACCCTGCATCCATAGTTCTAAATATTTAGCATTGGTAACCAATTTCATGGGGTACAGTTTAGGAATTACTGCTCGGGCCAATGGATGTATAATGGCTGTGAGCATCATTTTTCAATGCACATGCAGCAATTTTGTGCGTCAAAATTAATGTCTTTTACTGTGTTTGCTGTAACTATACAGAGATAGGCTGTTTGCACCTGCATTGTGTATTCCAGTGTTTGGGCACATGTGGCAGATCACACTACTGCAGACCATGATGCTCCAATTGATGTACCGGATGAGCACTCTTCACTGACGCAATAGATACCCAAACTTTTTGAATACAAATTAGTATTACCCAGTTTGAGCAGGTTGTGCACCAATAGAGGATAGCAAGGCTACGCAACTTAATACATTAACTTATTGCCTGTGTGTCAATGTCTGTGAATTGGCTATTTCAATTTTTGTTGGGCCTCTGTGTGAACGTCACAAGACGTGCTTTCATTAATGTGCTTGTATGCATGTGTTGTAAATGTGGATAACCTTCACAAACTATTCAATGTAGATATGAGTCAGGATATGTGTTTGTCATACACGTAGCATCTAATGCTGTGTGAACTGCACTGACTTTTGGGACAATACATCTCTCATGACAAACTATGCACAGGATAGATAGAGGACGGTTGATAATGGCAATGAGTAAGCCATCACATGTACAGGAATGTTGTATACCACATCCTGGTAACTTGTTTGTATACTAGCCATGAGTCAGTCATTTGAAAATGCTTTGTAGGTACAGTGTTTGTGGCAAGGAGTCGCAAAACAATCCAAAAATGTAATGTCACTCCACTGTTTGAGTTCTATACATGACTGATGTTTCTTGTGTGGCAGTGGAGGACCAGCAGACCAAGCTGCATGTGTTCACATATTTTCAGTGGTTAATTGCACAAAGGTGTCCAGTTCAAGTGTGTGGCCATGTGTACCCGGTGTCATTATTGTCCTCCATGTTGTCACTGTTGAGTGCATGTCTACTCATGAGCCTGTGGATCCATTCCCTGCATTAACAGAGTATCCTTCAAAGCAGAATTGACCGAAAGCCAAAGGGGAATTGACAACACACATGGGGATATTTGAGCTATGGCACTACAGAAGTTTTATGAGGCTGACAACAGGGTAATCTTGGTGTGCTCACAAACGTAATGGATCAGTAAATAGAACCCAACAGCTTTCATCACAACATTTGTACACAGGGTGGCCTATAAAATTCCCACTGCAACGGGGAATATCGGTGCCTCTGTGCTGATTAATCTCACAGCTAGTCACCACGCAAGCACCATCATTGGGTTGCAGCCAATGTGAATCTGTGTGTGGACCGTCAGGGCACACAAATGTTTTGTCCATTCATGAACATTAGCAAACGTTGTTTTTTGTGCTGCAGGCACCATTCCCAATCCATGCATACAGCCATAGTACACTGTCACTGTTTGTCACTCATGCATACATGAAACACAGGCAAGAGATAGTGCAGGGATTAGGCTATTTGAATACATGTCCCAGACCTTGATACCATATGTAAAATGATTAAACTATACAATATATTTGTGGATTCATCGTAGACCTACCAGACACAATACCCCAGAAGGAAAGTGAGGGCCTGGAAAGCAACTATGAGAGAAATATAGCCACAGGGAACCTTTATGGTAACACAAAAACTGGTAACAATCAGGCTAACAGGATGCATGCTCTGTCAGGAACTAACATGAAGAAGGCAAATGCACAGTGAGCAGACTAAGACGGGAAAAGCCTGAACAACACTGTGGATAAGTAAAACTGGAGTTGTGCTGTCAGCTGCAACGTTACACAATAATCCAAGGGCTGTGTTACACAAGTGGTTTATACGACAATGCACAACAAGGATATAGATAAAAAGGCAGCTTCTAAGCAGTTCCAGGCAGCAGCAATGGCAGTGCAGATTCAAATGGATGGTCTGCATGGAAGTGCTCACAGGTGTGTGAAGCTTCAGTCTCTCACAAGTCCTGTAGGTGAGAATCAAGTTCAAAGGGCCAACAGTATCTTTCACATGGGAAGCAATGGACAGGTGATTACAGGTCCTACAGACTACCAGGCAGTGAATTTTGGGACCTGCAGTCCATGCAGTCAGATGAACTAGGACTATGGTATGCCATACTAAAGAGGGAAGCTGGAGTCAGAATGTGAGTCTGGGTGTGTGTAGATGATGGATTATCAGGGTACCCATAGTCCTGTTATAGGGCCACCTAGAGAAGGGTGGGGCGAGACTGAATAAATGCCTGTGACAGAACTTATAACCTGGGCTGGCATGCACAGGGCATGCCTTGTGAGCACTGCTTGTCATATCTGGGGCACTTGGGCTATCCATTTGTAGCTTACAAGGACTTCTTGTCACACATGCTCCTTAAAGAGATAGCTGATGTCACACTTATTGCTGTCAAGGGTGTGGTCATACATTCCTGTTACTAATGCAATTGCAAATCCACTGGCTCGTGTATGAAGCAGGTTTATTACTTGTGATTGATGGTGTCTTACTTGTGTGCCATATGCTGCAATGAACCATGTTGCCAACATGGATGTGTCCCATAGTTGTGCTACTCTGACATTGCCCTTAAAATGTGAAATGGACACCATATATGTCATTTGCACTGTATGTGAAGTTGGGTGTACATTCATACCCAACAAATGTGATACGGCTTTTTCAGTATCCTCATCTGTAGTACTCCACTGCTCCATTAGGCTAATCTAAGATTGTGATTCCTAGGGATCATGTGATGCATAAATAATTACCCAGACCATGATTTAGTGATTAGATTAGGTGTTTAATGAGATATGGTAAAAAAGTGGTGATGATGACTATAGTTAAAAGAAGTTTTGTACAATGTGTTGTCTCTGACGCAATCCTGCAGCAGTGTTTGGATGGTCCCCCTCATGTTGATGTACAGCATCCTCCTCTTCCTCCTCTTCAGGCATCTGGTTCATAGAGGGGAATGTTCATCCTTACACATATATCGTGCAGGATGGCACAGGTCAGAATGATCTTACAGACCATTTCCGGGGAATATAAGAGGCTGCCTCCGGTGATGTCGAGGCACCTGAATCTTGACTTCAGGATGCCAAAGGTCCTCTCTACTGTGGTGCGTGTCCTCCGATGTGCCTCATTATAGGCACGCTCTGCTGCAGTGCTTGGTTTTCCAAATGGGGTCATGATCCATGGCTGGATCCCATACCCCTGATCAGCTGAAAGAGAAAATGAGAGAAAAGTTTTGATGGAGCTTGCACCATGATTGTCACTTTGCATGGCAGTTGTTATCTTGTGTTGTCTTTGACTCATCTGTGTTTGTGTTATTGTGTGGAATCCTAGGCTTCTAGGATGTACCACCAGCATTGGGATGTTTCATTATCTGAACTGGTGTTTGCCTGATTGACCGGATGTCAGCGGTATTTTTGTAGGCTTGTAGTACATTGTGTACTCCTATGCATTATGTCATGTGAAAGAGGTGTCCACGTGTCTTAACTGGGGGTGATACTTCCATACACAGAATCAATTCCACAGTGGTGGTAACACGGTTGCATCTATATGGCCTGGACATCCCTTCCAATTTAACATATGCAATAGAATTAGTTAAACATCAGTGAGGCCCTTTGATTTGGCTAGGTGACAATGTACAACACATATCCATAAGTTGGCAGCACTGAAGTGTTGACAACTGACAATGCACAAATATCCCATGTGTGACAAGTTCTATGCAAACCTTATTTTTCTGCCCTCACCGAGTTAGCTCATGTTCAAACGTGTACCTACACTACTGAACCTGGTCCAGGTAAGCTGGCTAATTTGGTTGTGGGGGTGAAGGTTTAAGTGTCAGAAGGTCCATATGCCTGTACATCTGTTGTGTATATGTGTAATTGTCTCAATCAGTATGTGTAACAATGTGCACTTTGCAATAATGTCACATCAACATGTATTCTTGGCACAGTCCACTTGCTTATTGGTAGTGGGCAATGTCAGCCCAGGAGTGATGTGAGATGTTGGTACAGCCTCAATGATTCCATGTCCCATTCATTGGGGTCATCATCATCATGCTATGTGTGTCATGGTGTTTGACCTGCAGCGAAACACATTGCATACCCCTCACACAGTACATATTGTTTGGAAGGGTGTGTGATTGAGTGTTATTGATATGACGTTGGAAGATTTATCTTCCAAGTTGTACTGCCAGTTAAGACCATGTCATTGTCACTGTGTGGTTTTAAATTGTTCCCTTGTGTCTCTGGAGCTGCATCTGTTTTTATTTGCATCCGTCATTTGTCCATACGTGTGTATCCCATTGGTCAGGATACCAAACATGACTAGCAGTGTCACAACCTCAGTGCATTCCTAGGCATGTGTCAATGTAGTGGTGTATGTGTTGTGTGTCCTACAGGGTTGCTGTGCTGTGTGTATATAACTGTGTTTCTGTACTTACCAACAAGTAGGCCATTTCCATATCGTCCATCCTGGAAGTGTTGATTGATGGTGCAGTGGCGGAAGATGAATGAATCATGTACACTCCCAGGATACTTTGCCACAATGTTGGTGATCAAACCCCGGTGATCCACAACGGCCTACATATTGATAGAGTGTGTGTGCTTCCTGTTGCGGTATAGATGTTTGGTTGCAGCAGGTGGCACAATCCGTACATGTGTGCAGTCAATGGCACCAAGCATGTGTGGGAAGCCGTTGATTTGGTAGAAGCCCTGCTTGGTCTCCTGCTGCTTCAGCTGTGTGTTGGGGAAGCTGACGTGGCGGGGTGTGAGGGAGATGATGGCATCCAGTACCTTGGGTAGGATGGCAGAGAATGAGGGCTGTGAGATCCCGGCAACCAGGGCACCAGTGGTTTGAAAAGAGCCACTTGCCAACATGTGGAGGACAGCTAGCAGCTTGGTCTCTGGTGGAATGATGCGAGGTGTCTGCAAGCTAGGTGCCAACTGTGGCTCAATGTGGCGCAGCAGCTGCTGAATGGCTTGCCAGTTTAGTCTGTACCTCTAGATGATGTCACGTTCCCTGAGGCCCAGAAGGGTTGTCCTGGTCTGGAATATCCTCTCCTGCCTTCTGCGTTGCCTTTGGGGTCCCTGCTGGTGTGGTGGAAGCTGTTGCTGTTGGTCCTGTGCTTCGTGCATGCTGGATGAATAGCACCTTCATGTCTTCCTTTTGGAGCTCTGATGTTGCTTCTGTGTGTTTTCCTTAAGTACTGGTATGTTTGCCCCATTTTAACGGATGCCCTGACCCAGGCTTTATTTTTGGACGCAACTCGGGCTGTGTGGCATTTTGCAACTCCGCCTCCCAGCCGTGCGGCATTTTTGCGCAGTAGGATAAATCCTGGCATGCAGGGCTGGCCTGGAAACACAAAGCAGCCCTGTTAAAATATTCAAACAAGCACACCCCTTCATCCATTCTTATCTCTCTCTCTCTCTCTCTTTCTCTATCCTCTGTGTCTCTCCTACTGCATTGTGCCTTTTGTAATTAACCAAGGGAAGCTAAAGAAAGTGGCAGCAGCCCTAGCAGCGGCCCTATGCTTTTAAAAAAGGGCCTCCCATTGCCTAGGGAAATGATGGAATAAATTGGCAATAGAACTTTTCGTCTGAGTAAGGTTAATACCAGTGCTTGATTTGTAAAAGACTGTGGGGTATATTTATGAGGTGGTTTGCGTCACATTTGTATCACTCAGCATGGTACATGCATGACACAAACCACAAATACGATTTATGAAGCCTTTCAAGGCCACTTTGCATGGCCCTGAATGGCTCCACAAATCTGGAGTAAGGCAAAGCAGTGCAAACTACAGTGTTGCCTTACTCTACCCTGGGAAAGCATTCCATGGGTATTGCTTTGGTGTTCCTACTCAACTCCCATAGATTTTGATGCATTCCTAGACTTACCTTAACTGGTAAACCTGGAAATGTTCCAAAATGCTACACCTTCTCAGGGGAGCCATAACTAGGAGAAATATCCTCATTTTTCATCATTACTTCCTCTTTCTAGAGAGAAATATGCTTCAGGAGATTGTTTTTATGCAGGAAGGTCCCCTTTTTGGCACAAAAACAATCATGCATGTGACACAGGCACCTTGCACCATGGTGCAAGTGGGCCTGCATTGGGGCTAGTCAGCCAAACGTGCACTAGCTCAGGGGAAAAGGAAGGAATGTGCCACTTTGACACTAAATAAGGATCATTCCTGCCCTTTTCCTGTCACACAGTGCAGCAGAGGGATTTGTGGTGCTGCACTGTGTGATAACCTTATAAGTATGCCCCTAAGTGCTTGACCTAAGGTTTTGCTCAGAAGCCCACAGCCCATGCTATTGAATATTGGGCTCCGTAGTCATGACTCCAACTAATGTCTCCCTAATTCAACACCAGACAAATAGGGGGTGATTTAGTAACATTTTGCTCTGACTTTGCATCATAAAAGTGATGCAAACCAGAGCAAAAATGTTTTTTTTGGTTACTTCCCAGCGCAAAACCTTGTTTTGCACTGGAAATTAACTAAAAGTAAAGCAAAGCAGCGTGAAGCGCTGCTTTGCAATAGTTAGCATCAAGGGGTCGTTACAGGGGTGTTACCATGAAACTACCTACCCTTTTTTATACAAAACCCTATCTACCAAAAATGTGAGACAAGGTTTAGTGTAAAAAAATAATGCCTTTTAAAATCAGACATTAAAAGGAGTAAAATTGTCATTTCTATTTTCTTTTCCTACTTTGCATTCGAGCTGGACTGTGCAGCACCCACACAAAGTATAAAAACTTTTAAATGTTGTCTAGGCATAGGATTTTGTATGGGAAGGGGAACCTTCCAGTACAAAACCTATGCTAGACATTCACACGCGCCCATGCACTATGTGTTTGTGGCGCGCAGCAGTAAACATTTGTGCCGGCGCTAGGGAGAGGGGAGGAGAGAGCCATATCTCTGTAGGCATTGTGCTCTCCTGCTCCCTCCCTGTCATGCAGCGCAGAACATCATGTTTGGCAGATGTGCTGAGTTGGCTGACAGTTTAGTAAATTTCCCCCTTATTGTTCATTTAACTCACTTCTACAAGTTATTTTTTCATCTCTGGTTTCTCCCTTTGTTACTGGCTTACCGACTGCCTCTTCCACCTTTATTCCTTCTTCTGCATGTTTTCCTCTATTGCTTCAGGTCAAAGTGTGATGAGGAAAAATAAATGACGGTCCCTAAAAAATAGTGCTGGAGGGCCTCATCTGCAACCACCAGCTCAAATAAGTACTGGTGATTACAATGTGTACTGTTGTGCTGAGTAATAGGCCACCGATTTGCACAGCTTTGCCCACTGTCTAAAAAGCAGACTGTGTGCATGTTGACGGTGCTGTTCAGGGGTGTCCTGCACTGCCCATGCAAAGGGCATGGGCAGTTCAGGGGCCCTCCTGTGCCCCAGAGCACTTGTTCTCAATCAACCTTTTCATGGTGGGTAAACCGCCATGAAAAGGCTGGCAGAAAACAAGGTTGTAATCAACAGGGTGGCATAGAATTCACTGCATCCTGGCTGATTACAACCAGGGCCACCATCAGCCCACAGGGATCTTGGATACTGGTGGAGACGGCGGTCTGTTGGTGGTTCTGCTCACCAAACTTGTTACATGGCTGTCAGACCTCCACAGCCGCGGTGGTCAGACTGCCACTGCGTGTAAACAATATTGTTGACAAAAATATTGTGTCAAAAATATTGTTTACCATAATATCATTCTCCTATACTTATAATGGTAAGTGCAAAAATATTGGAAAAAAACATCCTTGACACTAATATCATTTAAAAGTAGACATAAATAACGTTTTTTTTTTAATATAAGTAAAGTTTAAAGTAGTAAGTGTTAAATATTTTAATATATAAATGATGTAATATGCATATATATATATATATATCAAAATATATATATATATATATAAATATATAGAAATATATATATATATATACATACAATTGTCTTACTTTACATTTATTAATATGAACATACATATGTAATATATACTTTATAAATATATGTATAATACTTTATATATTTTTAAATACTTTGTATTTATTGATATAAAATTATACATATATATGTGTATATATATATATATGTATATTCATAGTAATACATTATTAAAGTTATTAATGAAATTCATACATAATGGAAAAGAAATGTTTTGATTAATTATGTTACTATATATCTATATTTATAAGTAGATAGATAGATAGATAGATAGATAGATTGATATAGATATATATAGTGAGCGAGAGAGAGAGATAACTTACACACAAACAATAAAAATATAAACATTTGAATAAGAACAATTATAACAAATAATGGGGGTCATTACAACATTGGCGGTAAAAGCTGCTTACTGCCGTGCAGAAGACCGCCAACACACCGCCGCGGCCGCGGAATTCCGGCACAGTCATTATGACCCACAGCTCGGAATCTGCCAAAATCCAGACACCCACACAAGTCCGCCACACCAAAGGTCAGTGATAAACTAACGATAACAAAACCTCCACCGTCACGCCAACAGGAATATGCCCACACTATCACGACCCACGAATCACACACATTTACAAAACACTACCACATTGGAGAATTCCAAATACACACACCTGATACACATAAACACACCACTCCCACACACCCAATACAATATAAAACACACACCCACATCACCCACAAACCCTTACACCAACAATTGCGACTGAAGGCCAGAGAGAGACACCACCATCTACAAGCTAGCATCCACAGGCACTCAACACCATCACTCACACAACATCCAAGCACCTCACACAACACACCTCTAAATATCACCCCACACATCACAACACACACCACCCCACACATCACCCACACCACCCCATGGCCCCACAAAGACACCCCAGGTTCTCTGAGGAGGAGCTCAGGGTCATGGTGGAGGAAATCATCCAGGTAGAACCACAGTTATTCGGATCACAGGTGCAGCACACCACCATAGCTAGGAAGATGGAGCTATGGCGAAGAATCGTGGACAGGGTCAACGCAGTGGGACAGCACCCAAGAACACGGGATGACATCAGGAAGAGGTGGAACGACCTACAGGGGAAGGTGCGTTCCGTGGTCTCAAGACACCACCTTGCGGTTCAGAGGACTGGCGGCGGACCCCCACCTCCTCCCCCAGAACTCACTACATGGGAGGAGCAGGTCTTGGCTATACTGCATCTTCGACAGGAGAGGACCTACACTGCAAGTGCTGCTGTGACCTCAGTCTGGAAGAGACAATGGCTCGTGTGTCTGGGGAAAGGGCCCCTGCCTTCAGCATGGAGGAGTTGGAGAAACTAGTGGATTGGGTCCTCCCCAGTACACGCTACTCTACGGTCCTCCAGACAAACAGGTAAGTACACTGTGAGCATGCTGTATGGGCAATGCCTGTGTTGAGTGGTGTGGATGAAAGATAGGGGGGGTGAGAATGAGGCGTGCATGAAACGACGGTGAGTGCATGTGCGTCATGGCAAGGGTAGGGATGCAGGCCAATGACTGTGACGGTGCGGACGGTAATATCTTCTCCTTTTCCCCTGTACTATTCCTGTAGGTCAGCGCCCACCAGAAGAAGGACATTTAGCATGCCATCGTCAAGGAAGTCGGGACCCTGGGGGTCTATCACAGACAGAGCACCCACTGCCGGAAAGGTTGGGAAGATATTCGCCGCTGGAGCAAGAAGACGGCGGAGGCCCAGCTGGGGATGGCCTCCCAACATGGGAGGGGTGCCCCTCACACCATGACCCCCCTGCTGTTCAGGATCCTGGCAGTGGCGTACCCGGAGTTGGATAGGTGCTTGAGGGCATCACAGCAGCCACAAAGGGGTGAGTACACTCTCATTCTGCTGATTCAGTGCACATTGGAGGTGTCTGGGTGGGGGAGGTGGGCTGTGGGTTCCCCTAGGCCAGGGCGAGTTTAGTAGGCAAGGTCCCTTCTTAAGGCAGGCCCTCTGGGACCCCACCCCACTTGTGTACAGTGCTAACTACACCTAGTCAGGCGCCTGTGACATCCATGTGTGCAGCAATCGGGCATAGCCTTGTAACCCATGTCCCTGGGATTGATTAGGGAACTCCAAGAGCATGGCATAGTGCAGGGGGCTTCTGTGTCTGTAGTGTCCGCCAACGGTAGCGGTATTGCATGCACTGAACATGTCTTTCTTCTGTCTTTCCCCCCTTTTTGTGGTCTCTCAGTTCTTGTGTGCATTAGCATCATCAGGCGGAGGAGCAGTGGCACTGGAGCAGGAGGGAGCTACATCCCACATGGCCCTGGAGGGTGACACAACGGAGTCTGAATTCACCAGTGGGACGGAGAGCGAGGGGAGCTCCACGGCGGGGACAGGAGCTGAGACCAGCGATACGGACTCCTCCTCTGATGGGAGCTCCCTTGCGGTGGCGGGCCCATCTGTGCCCCGCATCTACAGGTACAGCCGTCACCCCCCCTACCAGTACCGCCCTCCCAGCAGCCCCTCAGCGTGTGTCCCGTGCCCGCTCACCCTGGAGGGTGGGCATCTCCTTCGACCCCAGGCACCTCAGCCCCTGCCCCTGTCACCCCTGCTGCCCTCAGTGAGGAGGCCATTGACCTCCTCAGGTCCCTCACTGTTGGGCAGTCTACCACTTTGAATGCCATCCAGGGTGTAGAGAGGCAGTTGCAACAAACCAATGCAAGCCTGGAGGGCATTCATTCTGGTCAGGCAGCCCATCAGCAAGCTTTTCAGACTCTGGCCTCAGCACTGATGGCAGCCATTGTCCCTGTCTCTAGCCTCCCCCTCCAACTTCCTCCACCCAGACCCAAACCCCTGTACCTCAGCCTATCCCAAGCACACCATAAGACCAGCATGCACACACCTCAACACACAAGGGAAGCTCTGGCAAACATAAGCACCACACATCCCACAGGCACTCATGCAAGCATCATATACATGCAGACACACCAACATCCACTGCCTCCACTGTGTCCACCTCCTCCTCGTCTCCCTCCTCCCTCCCTGTCTCGTCTCCACTCACACCTAAATGGACAACATCCTCAGCCACTACGTCCATCACCAGCACACCCACCACCACACCCTGCTTACGTGCACTCACCACCCCGACTACCATTCACACATCCCCTGTGTCTTCTACCAGTGTGTCTGTGAGCCCACCTCCCAAGGTACACAAACGCAGCCACACACCCACCCAACAACCATTCACCTCACGACAGCCTCCAGCCCATGCACCTTCATCCAAAGTCACCAAACGTACACCTCCGACAACCACTACCTCTTCCTCCACTCCCAAACCCCCTCATCTACCCGTCCCAGTGTTCCCCAAAAACTTTTCCTGTCCAACCTTGACCTCTTCCCCTCACCTCCCCCACCCTTTCAGTCTCCTAGGGCCCACCTCTCCAGGTCCCAACCCAGCACCTCAGCCACAACATCTGCGGGACCAGTGGTGCCAGTAGTAACCGGCTTCTGGAGTGCGCCAGGCAGCAGGACAGCCAGTGTGGCAAGGAGCCAGAGCACAGACAGTCGCCCACCTGTAAAGCACAAAAAGTTGGCCAGTGCCCGGCGGGAGAGAGGAAAGAAATCAGCCACCAAAGCCGCTCCCAGGGGTACAGTTGGGAGTGTGGAGACAGCTGCACCACCATCCAAGGTGGGGAAGGGGCACAGTAAAACTGGCAAGTCTGGGAAAATCTGCACGGCGGATAAGACCACCACCAGCCCCGCTGCACAGGACACCGTCGCCACTAGCCACGCTGCCCAGGACACCGCCGCCACCAGCACCGCTGCCCAGGACACCCACACCACCAGCACCGCTGCCCAGGACACCACCGCCACCAGCCCCGCTGCCCAGTACACCGCCGCCACCAGCACCGCTGCCCAGGACACTGCCACCACCAACACCGCTGCCCAGGACACACCGCCGCCACCAGCACCGCTGCCCAGGACACTGCCGCAACAAGCACCGCTGCCCAGGACACCGCAGCAACAAGCACCTCAGGCCAGTGAGAGCCAAAGATTCCCACGCTACTGAGGCCACCACGAGCAGGATGAAGCACTCTGGGCACAAAGCCCCCTCCAGAACCAGTGGAGAATGTTATCCACTTGAGAGACTGTGGCTTTGCACTCCCCAGGATTAAGCAGTGTGCAAACCACCCACTGTAGAGACTTGAGAGACTGTGGCTTTGCACTCCGCAGAATTAAGCAGTGGGCAAACCACCCACTGTAGGGACTTGAGAGACTGTGGCTTTGCACTCCCCAGGATTGAACAGTGGGCAAACCACCCACTGTAGAGACTTGAGTGACTGTGGCTTTGCACTCCCCAGGACTGAACAGTGGGCAAACCACCCACTGTAGAGACTTGAGAGACTGTGGCTTTGCACTCCCCAGGATTGAACAGCGGGCATGGAGCCCCCTCGTGGATCTGGTGTTGTGCATTCATCTGGCTGAGGTGCCCCCCCATTCCCTTCCCCCTGAGGTGCCTATTTTTTTCTATCTGATGCCCCAGTAGTGTTCTCTCCGTCTTGTTCGGGTATTGAGTGTGGGCCTCGCCCATGCCTTTTGGGCCCAGTGGTCCACGGACTATGATAGTGGAATACCTTGGACTTGTATTCTTGGTGTATATATTTGTTTATAGTGTACATATCTTTATATATGTATATATTTTTGATTACTGTATTTGAATATATTACAATCATTCGACTCATTTCCTTTTGTCCTTGCATTCTTCCAGAGAGGTTTGGGGGGGTGTAACTGTAATGTATCATGATGTATTAGTGTGTGTGTTGTCATGGGTGAGGGTGGGGGTGGGGGTTTTGCATGTTGCGTGTGTGTGTCACTGTTTTTTCCCTCTCCCCTCCCCTGGTACTCACCGTGGTCTTCGCCGCCGGCATTCGTGCTCCTGGTAGAGGGCTGGAAGAATCTGGAGCTCGGGTTCCATAGCGTCCTGGTTCCTCGTCGAGTGTGTAGAGGTGAGCGTTTCCCCTTCCAAGTCCTGTTTCCGCCATGTTTTTGTTCGCGGTGAATCCGCCCCGGAAAAGGTGGCGGATTGGACTGTTGTAATTTTGTGGGCGGTACATTGTCCTCCGTCTGTCTGTTGGCGGATACCGCCGCGGGGTTTGTTTGCACCGCCTTGGCGGTCGGAATGTTAAAGTGGCTGTCTATGTTGGCGGTTTCTGCCACGGTCGTAATTCCATTTTTTTTCCGCCGGCCGGTTGGCGGTTTTACCGCCGATTTAACACCGACCGCCAGGGTTGTAATGACCACCAATGTGTTTTGTGTCTGCAGATCTTCAACTGTGATAGGGTCAGACTGATCACATGGCTGTACAACAGACTTATATTCTACACATCAGATGTCGCCTGTATGAGAGTCCAACCTGTAGTGGATACATCAGTTATGTTATCGATATTGGTGTTTCTGTGCAGAGTGTTAGGGCAGCCATGTTATGTGACAGGCAGGTGCTGTTTGGTCTGTGAGTGGAGAAGTCTTCACTATCAAGGGGCATTACAAATGGACATGGACTGATCAGGTGTAGTCACAGTACAGGCCTGTTGTGTTTTGTTCAGCCACCTGCTCTTCCAACAGGTGATAGGAGTACAGAGAGGTATGATCATGGTTAAGGTATTCATTTGTAGTTCAGCCAGGGCATGGTGTGCATGCAAACATGGCTTTGGTGGTGATCATGTGGATTACTCCAGCTGTGCTAACTTACATTGATTTTGATGTGGGTTGGCATACAGGGGTGGTAAATTGTGACATGTTGTGACATGATGTAGGATATGGGTATTGCCACCAGACATAGCCTAGCCAGGAGATGTGAATGTTTACATGTGTGTGTGTGTGAGGAATATGTTAACCCTTTCTCTCCCTCTCACTCTCTCTCCCTCCTGCTCTCTCCCTATGTTTGTGCATCAGCATTGGCAGGCAAAGGAGATGGGGCACAGGCGAGTGGAGATGCTGCAGGTCACAGGACCTGGAGTGCTGCTACCAGTGACAGCAAGGGAGCCAGTGTCACGGGAAGGGAAGTGTCACGGGGAAGATAGGATCTTCAACATCATCTTCCGAAACCTTGTCCAGTGGACACTCCCTGGTGGTGGCGGACCCTTCTGGGACCATTCCAGCACCATCTAAGTCTGCCACCCCACTTAGTACCGCCATCCTCCCTGTAGCTCTGCACCAAGTTGTCCATGCCCCCTCACCCAAGAGGGTAGGAGTCTACTTTGCCGCATGCACCTCTGCCCCTGCCCCAGTCAGCCTTGCTGTCATCAGTGAGAAGGCTATTGACCTTCTGAGGTCGATCTCTGCGGGTCAGTCGACTATCATGAATGCCATCTAGGGACTGGCAACTCAAGTCCGACAGAGAAATGCACACCCCCTCCTCCCCTACTTTCACATCTTGGGAGGAGAAGGTCTTAGGGGAGTGGAGTCTGGTAAGTCCCCACAACATACATGTCACCAAAATGGTTTGTTTTGCATGCTCCCTCACCATCTTACCCCACTTGAATTACCAAACCACCCACCACCCCTCTGTGCCAATTGTACAAATACCCCTCTCTGGCATGCCACATGTCCACTATACTCACCTATGTCCACAGCCCTTGGGAATGGAATGTTAGGTCCTGAGAACTGATAGTACTACAATTCCCAGAAGACAATATTCCACCATGAAGAAAACCAGAACAGTGCACCAAATGTGAGATGTCATACATGTGAAAATAACATCCGATGTAATCCATCATGAATGACCAACTGTGAAACAGTTTATGGCAATGACAGCAGTGCAATGGCAGACTCCCACTACCACTACAAGTAAAACACAGCTACAGCTGAGGGCCCAATCAAACTGCCCTTAGAAAAAAAGATTCATAAAATGGAAATGTACTCACCAGGGGGGAAATCTAGATACCCAAGTGGATGCACATTCAGCATATCCAGATAGAGGGCAATGTCAATACTGTGTCCCTACTCTGACACGATTGTGCATTGTGCAGCTTTTTGTTTACTAGGCAGAAAAAGGTTATCACCCATGTCAATAGTCAGACAACATAAGAGGGTATCAGCAGTCAAATAACTACCAACATAACTTAACATCTTTGAGCAGGGTGTACAGTATTGAAATATCAGAGTGTCATGTCTTTGTCATTTGTGGAGATCATCTTAAGACAGTGTGTGCATCTCACACAAGATCACTAATTGTAAAACTTAAACACTGCTTGTTGTGTCATTTACAGCAACTATGTGTTCCACTCCCCCCACAGGTAACCTTGCCATTGTGACCATGGAGAGGATACCAGAGACTGCCACAACCCCTCTGGATGAAGGCCCCAGTGAGGACAACACCCCTGGATGTTTGGGACTGATAACGAAGCTTGCCCATCTGGGACACCTGGTCAGTCAACAACTGTCAGCCTCACCATGCCCACATTGACTCCTCACAACCCTGTTGCATCTGCATCACAGATACCCATTTGCCCCCAAACCTGTGTCCCAAGGACTGTTTCATCCATTGTGTGCCCCCCAGTACAAGTACTTGAGTCTCCTCTTGTCACCCCTGACAATGATGGACCTGCCACCAATGGAAGTGGCCACACTGTGCCGGGAGCACAGGTACTTGGGGGTAGGGTCCGTGGGAGGGAAGGTGGGGGCTAGAGGATAGGGGCTCAAAGGGACAATACTGACCAGGAAACCATCTCCCAAGTCTTGGAAGCCTACCAAAATCCCCAAGGTAGGATGGGCCAGGAACCCCCCATGATGGGGGAAATCCAACAGCTGCAGAGAGACAACCACCAGAAAGCCATGCAGCAGTAGCGGGCACGAAATGCGATCTTGCTTCCATTGCTGGGGTGCTGAGGGACATCAACACTACACTGAGTAGGTCTGCCACACAACATCAGGCCTCTTGCACTGGTAATGAATCTTCAGGCCCTTTAACATCTGCGTCTGCTAGTAGAATGGAGGGCCTGTCAGGGGAAGGACATGCCTCAGACATCCCACCCTCTGTAGCAGATGAACCCCCACAAACATGGATGTCCACCCAGATATCCAGAAGGAGCAGATGCCAAGACTAAACCCACTACCAGATAGTGAACCTCTCCTAATTGTTCCCCTTTGTGTGCCACAGATACACCCTGTTGACTGTTCTGAAACCTAACTCCATTTTTCTATGGTGCAAGGACACTGCACTTGTGTTCCCGAATGATGTAGCAGCTACCCTGATGATTTCATCTACCATGTCTGACCCATTCACTGTTTACTTTCTGTTATTTTAGTTTCAATTCACACATATTGTATTGCACTCCCTAATAAATACCACATATCAATCATGTACAACTGTCATATATAACAACTCTTATACCAATATGTCCCGCTGTATTGTACAACCTTCGTTATAGACATCACACGTGTACAGTATCACCAGGAGACCCATTAAATTGGGACTGTAAAATAGACATGAGCCAAAACAGCTGTATTGTACATCTCCACACATTTATTTGTATATTTGCAACCGACAGATAGAGTAGTACTGCTGGTGACTTCAGAATGTCAGCTTTGGTGTCATACACTACTAACCCACAGGATACTGAAGTTAGGAACATGTCAGTCTTTCCTCCAGCCAGGAGGCATACAGATTGGTCCTTTGTGTCACCAGGTAAAGCCTTATCACATACCCGTACCTTAGCTTCTGAATAATAATACCCTACGATACAAACAGTGATCCGTACTGATGTCCCCAGTCCTCAAACCTTTCAGTTATCATGGTCAGTCACCTGTAATGTTTGCCAGTCACTTATGTCAGTCCACAGTGACATGCACATTGGTATGCAAAGTAGTAACACACTGACAGCTATGTGCAAGATAAGTCAAATACAACTGAAACCATTATGATGGTAGAGGTTCTGATTCACATTTTTCACATGTGTCGGACACAAATGGACACACATTGCCCCATTTGACCATCTCTGGTACCAAACAGGTCTTCTTGGTAGGAAAAGAGCAGGCAACAATAATTTTACATACCTTGTTAGGTGAGTAGAGGAGGGCTCCCCCAGATTTGTCCAGACTGCAAAATCTTGCCTTCGGGAACCCAAATGTTCACTCCACGACATTCCCTCTCCTTCCATCGGCCTTATTGACGCGGACTTCCCCTGGCGTGGTTGGATACCCCACTGGTGTCAATAGCCAAGGACGGTCTGGATAGCCATAGTCACCTCTGGTATAGGTATGACACCACAAACATATATCTTGGACATGCACATTTGTGATAGCAGGAGAAAAACGTTGCAGACACACCTGTCATATGACTTACCAACCAGCCAGGCCCTGTCTGTGTGGAGTCACTTCATCAGCAATGGGACATTCCTGTTCCGCATGATGAAGGAATCATGGACTGATCCAAGATACTTGACACATACTTGTGATATGTACTGGTCTGCCAAACACACCAGTTGAATGTTCACGGTCTGGTAATTTTGCCTGTTCCTATATACCTGTTAATTGGCACAACCAGACTGAACATGGCCTGAGACATCCCTGCAGTTAGGCCACTGTATTCTGAAAATGACTCAATGCCAGGAAGATTAGCACTGGCATAACTTGAACGATGGGAAGTATGCTATCAGGATTGTGAATGGCAGACATCAGAATTGATTCCAACTGATCAAAGAGATCCATGACAGTTTGCGTATTTAGACGATATATCTGTATAATGTATCTCTCCTCCATGGTTTGCAGGTCTACCAGTAGGTGGTACACTTGAGGTTGTCTTCCTCTCCTCATGACAAGGTAACTATGTGGGACCAACATAGAATGTAGTTGAATGTACAAGGTACACAATATGAATCTGTTCATACACAAGTCATACATATCTCCATATGATGGCAGATGCAACATCTGACATTTGATGTGCAGCATATTGCTATTCATCCTATGAGAGTGCCCTTGATACAGATTCCCTTAACCCTCTGATGTACCGTACGTTACATGCATATGTATAGCTGTGACTGCCAGTGTTTGATAGTCCTACCTGATTTACATGAGAAACACCTAGAATCTGGGAATAGCTATCATTTTCATTACCACCCATACCTCTGTTACACAGCTTTTACTACTCACATGCACAATGAGAGTACTAAACATGAAGGAAGCACTTAAAATAATTTTCGTACTATATAGATAATCATAAATGATACACCTTCCATTACTGTCCCATACATATAATTGCCTCAAAATGGCAGCTGCCTGACCTACTGTACTGAACATGAGGAAGTGACCTAACTCCACCGGAGAATGTTGCATGGCGGTAGTCGGTCACAACCGCAGTGCACATTGCCATTGGAACACATTGCTGCCTTTGGCGGACCGGGGCCAATGGCGATGTCTGCTGGCAGTGACCTGCCTTTGGGAGTTATCATGCCACATCCTGCAGGTGATAGAGCCCCTGCCTTCACTCCAGAAGAGCTGGACAAGCTTGTGGATGAGGCCTTACCCTTGTATGGTCTGCTAAATGGTGCACCAGAGGAGCAGGTGAGTCCAATGGTATACCAATGTGTGAAAGGTGGAGTGTATGATGGTGTACTTGAAATGTGAGGTAGTGAGGGATTCGGCAATCATATTTGGGTGTATGGAAATGTGTACATGTGCATAGGCAGACACACAGTAGTGATACATGGTAGATAGTATGTAATCTAACTTCCTTTCTGCACATCATAGATTGCAGCATGTACAACAATAATGGTGTGAGAAGTGTTTATAGAGACATACCATGTTATGGATAATCATGTGGCCTGGTCATATGTGTCTAGTCAATACCAGGTACTGGTCATGCATGTTGTATGGGTGACTCCACTTCACACATGAGATGGCTGCAGATGGTAAATTATGAATGAGTTTGGACTGGGAGGAAGGGAATGTTTGCCTACTTGCTGTGACTGAAGTGTTCTGACCACTTGTGTTGGGATGGTGCATGTGGACATAACTTGCTCCTTTTCCTTTTGTCTGTGTCATCCATGCAGGTCAAAGCCCATCAAAAGAAGGGAATCTGGTGTGCCATCACCAAGCAAGTGTGGACCCTAGAGGTCCACAGCCAGCTGAGCACCCACTGTAGGAAGCGGTAGGAGGACCTAAGACACTGGGCCCAGAAGAACGCAGAGGCCCAGCTGGGAATGTCCTCCCAATGAGGGAGGGGTGCCAGTTGGACCTTGAGCCCCCTAATAGCCCACATTTTGGCGGTGGCCTACCCTCAGTTGGATGGGCATTTGAGAGCAGCACAGCAGCCACAAGGGGGTAAGTACTGACTACACACATGTACATCCCTCTGCCAGTTCAGTGTATAATGTGTAAGTATTTAAGCTATGATAATGTGGTAAATGCTAAAGGCAAAGGGTCCCCTAGGTACACCTAGGTTTTCAGGTTTTAACATTAATATACAGGTGTGGAGTTTTTATTGTGTACAGGGACATAAAACTCACCAATGTTAACCATATTGTGTTGAAGCATGTGGTGGTGCATATGTGACTGTCATATGTGCACTATACGGCTCTATATGTAACCTGCTGGGTCATACTTCCCACCTACTGATCCGCACTCCAGATATCCTGTTGGTAAGTTGTCCAGGTCTTTGCTCTCTGTCCATTCCTATTCCACTGGATCTAGCTCTAAGTGCAATATAGGGTCTGATAGGTGGGAAACAGGCCAATTATTCATGAGTTCTGAACTACCTGTAAAGTTCATGTGAGGGTGTGATCGCAATCTGAAATTTCACATGGCATACTTGCTACACTTATTCAGAGGTGTGTGGAGGTGTTCCCATTGTTAGGTGTGGACTGTACATTGGAAAATGTAATGTATAATCAGAGTGGACATCCTACATGATGAAAAGCATTGTGGCATGTCTACATTCCTAGTGCAAGACATATGACAGAAATGTGAGTTCAGACTATTTGTACCATGTAAATGGTACTGTAAAGGTAATTGTCTAGTCTGCTATTCCCCAAGGCAATGTATTGTGGGCATACTACATAGGGCAGGACATCTCTTATATGGTAAAACATACACTGTTTTGTAAACATCGACTGTTCATTGGTAATTCCTGCCATTTTCAAGATTTGTGATCGAAGTTTGGCATACTTACTTTAGCTGCTCTGAATCTGTTTAAAAGGATGTATGTATGGCTAAGCTCAATTTACAATGACTTCATTGTGTTGCTGGTTTTGTATTTGTCATTCACATGTTGGTGGAATGGTATATGTTTTCTGTCAATTTGCTGGATTCTAGGTGTATGTCTCAATCATAGTCACTAAAGAAATTGTTTATGTTCGTGTAACTTTACTCCAAAGATGTAAGGTTACTTATGTCTGAAGTGCTGATAGTGATGTTGGCATTTTGATATTGTTGATTTAAGGTTGATAATCATCAGGAGTATAAGAACTATATGTGGCCTTCATGCACATGCGAGGTGTTCATTGTATGGAAGGTGATGGTATGGTCCCTGGGTTATCTGTGGGTAAATCCTGTGTGCTGAGAAGGCTCCTATTGCTGTGCAGGACTTTGTTTACCATGTGAGAATGACTAAGTTGAGTAGGTCCACAAAGTATACATTAGCCTTTGCAAAAACACTATTGATACATGTGTTGTTGAAATGGATTTGAATTCTATAATACTCAAACTTTGGATATGCCAAATAGAGTAGGTTCATCTGTGGTCATTCCCATTGATGGCTTGTTGTTTTATAGTGATGCTCTGTATTGGGACACACTATTTATGTTGACAAATCATGTTGTGCAGGCATAGTTTGTGTTATAGCTGTACTGATAAGATGGTGATGTAGTGGTCAGATAGTTGGCTTATGTTGTGTGTGACATTGTTGTCATGTAGGGTTGTGGAAAGTATGTTCTAGTGAAATGATGTTGGCTCAAAATGGTTCCTACCTGGGCGTGGGTTACACATAGATGTGGTTTTACTGTTATGTATGGTGCAATGTATGTGTATGTATAGAACGTGATGGTCCTACCTCTCTCTCGGTTTCTCAGCACCAGTTTGTGAATGAGGCGTGGCACATCTGAGTTGGGAAGCAGCTGACCACAGGGCCCGAATTCATGATACCACTGACACCGAGGGACCCAGTGTCCCGGAGGGTGAGAGGAGTGCTGGGGGGAGACAGGATCTAATTCTTCATCCTCAGAATCCTCCTCAAGTGGACACTCCCTAGTGGAGAAGGACCCATCTGGGAACACCCCAGCACCACCTAAGTCTGCCAAACCCTTTACTATCACCACCTTCCCTGTAGCTCCCCACCCAGTTGGCAGTGCCTGCTCACCCAAGAGGGTGGGCATCTCTTTTGCCGCAGGCACCTCTGCCCTCATTGAGGAGGCTATTGACCTCCTGAGGTCAATCTCTGTGGATCAGTTCACCATTGTGAATGCCATCCAGGGACTGGTAACTCAAGTCCAACAGAGTAATGTGTTCCTGGAGGGTATTCACAGTGCACTGGCTGGTCTACAGAGATCCTTTCAGACTCTGGCCTCCACATTGACGGCAGCCAGTCACTCATTGTCTAACATCCCCCTCCGCCTTTCTCTTCCCAAACTCTGCTTCCTCGACCTAACAAAAGCACACAGACAGACAGGCATGCATCCACCTCAACATCCAAGGGTAGCTCAGACAAACATAAGCACCACAAGACACACCATTGGCATGCACACAAGCAACATACAGATGCAGACACAGCACGTCACAACCTGCACTGACACCCTCACCACCCCCAGCATCAATGAGACTACACAACACACCTGCAGACACCACACAACATTCACCGATCAAGCCACTACACCTATCCTATTCACAATAAGCACAACAGCAGACCCTCAGACATCCACCCCAGTCACTAGACCCACAGACACCAGAACCACTGACACTCCTACAACCAGCACATCCATCATACCTGCAGTAACCATCCCTCCAGTCCCCCACCCACCACAGCATCCCCCAGCACCTCAACACCCCCTCAGTCCTGTACACATAAACGCCCTCAGTCACCCACCCAACAGACACTAACCACCTACAAGCATATCTCTCACAAACACGTACCCATGACGCCCACTCATACAAGTCAGACAACTACTTCCTCACCCTCCACTCCCAATCCCCCTTCTGACGCCCCTCCCTGTGTATTAAAAAAAAAGTGTTAATTTATTGTTTTGACCTTTTCCTACTCCTCTTCCCCCTGTGATACCCCTAAACGCTCTGTTACCCCTCCAGGCCCCTCCCTTTCAACTCAAAGGCCTTTTCCTACCCCCAGGCAACTACCCATGCCCCTCCCTCCACCAAGAAGTCTACCTCTCCCAAGAGAACCCAAACCTCCCCTAAGCGTGGACCTAAACACCCCCTCCCAAGCCCAATCCCAAAGGATCCCCTCCAAAGCCTAGGCCCCAACCCCCCCCAACCTCCGATAATCGCTGAGGTGCCTGCCTACCCCCTTGATGCCCCTATCTGTGGAGGTTACATGGCAGTCAGGAGTCAAGTTTGGGGCACACAGATGTGTACTGTGTGCATGTTGCACATTTTCCCATTGTACTGGCCTATGGTCTTGGACATTTCAAATATATATATAATTTTCAATACATATTTGGACAAACCAGTGGTTGGTTTTGACGTTGCGTATTTGTTCTGCATTTCTTTTCTTAGGACAGATTTTTACATGGCTGACATTGTTTAGTGTGAGTATTTGTGAGTAAGTGGTGCTTGTGCTACCTGTTTTGTCTGGGCAGCATGTGAGGTTGTATGCACTGTTTTTGTCCCCCAGTGATGAGTGTGTGTTGTGTAATGGGCATGTGCATGTTGGGGACATGTTGATGTCATGGTTTTGAGTGGTATTTGTGTTGACATGTGTTTGTTGCATTGTTGTGTGGCTTTGTGTGCTTTGACTGTGTGAGTGTTTGGTCCATGGTATGTCAGATACGATGTACTGTATATTTGCTGTGTATGTCGATTGCTGCATTGTATGGTTATGTGATTGTGTGTGTTCATTCCCTGTTGGTAGTATGTTGTGTTGTATATGTGATTTGCAACTGGGTAGTGTCTATTGTGGGTGCTTGCCAATGCATTGATAGTGTTGTGGTGCTGTTGTGATGTGTTGTGGTGATGTGTGTTATTGTGTGTGACTGGGCCAGTGCTGTGTTTCCGGGAGTAGTTGTGTGTTTTTGACATGTGTGTGTATGTGTGTGTGCGTGCAAGGGCCGTAGTGCATGTATTGTGTATGTGCAGGTGTGTATGTCGCTGTCTATGACTGTGCGTGTCAGTATGTGTCAGGTTACGTGTGTGTTTCGCCCTCGGCCCCTGTTCTCGATGCTATGTTGTGTGAGCGTACAAACTTTGGGAATATACAACAGTAACCGTTAAGTGTGTGTACTTACGGTTGATGTCGTCGTCTTCGGCGTTGATTCTGGGGTCTCTACGCGAGTAGGAGCAGTGGGATGTTGCGTAGCTCTGGTTCCATGGTGGCCTTGGATGAGCATGGTTTACTGAAGGTGAGCTTCTCCTTTTGTGCAATTAATTTCCGCATGGGTTTTGGTGGTGATATGACTGCGGCAGAAACCGTGACAGTGTGCAACCTTGTAATCTCTCCACCGGTCTGCAGGTGGCTACCGTCTTCCATGGCAGCCAAATAGATGTGGTGGTGTTGGCGTTGCTTGGGCAGTATTCTGTTGTGAATACTACCATGGTCATAATTTGGCGGTCTTCTCTGCCAGCCTGTTGGTGGTACGACTGCCAACATGGCGGTCATGAGATCGCCAAACTCGTAATGAGGCCCTATGTCATTTTTAGGTTTCACCTGCATGCACTCTTGCATGCTGCTTGCGAAATCTATTGTTAGTAGAAAATAAAACTTAAAAGGGGCTTAGAACCAGCTACTTAAATACTTAAACTTACCATTTGCTTAGTCCAACATTGCCCTGATTTACGTGATTCTGATTGGCCAGCACATTCTGCATATCATCCTGCTTCACTTCCCGTTGTCTTCTTCCTCTTTTTTACCGTTTTTGCCATCAGATTGCCTCTGAACCAATTACTCATTCTGGTTACTTTCCATTAACACTGGCCAGTGTCCTTCCTCTGGTTACGACACTGAAGGTACTTCTTTTTTCTTTCTGCATGCCATCTTCTTTCTTCACTGATGTCTTCTTTCTTCACTGTTGTGTTCTCTGTCTTCTTTCTTTGCTGCTGTCTTCTTTCTTCTCCTCCGCATGCCGTCTTCTTTCTTCTTCACTGCATGTCACCTACTCTGTCTTCTATCTTTGCTGCCCTTCTTCTTTCTTAACTGCTGTCTTCTCTGACTTGTTTCTTATCTGCTGTCTTCTTTTTTCTTCATTGCATGCTGTCTTCTCTCTTCGCTGCAGTCTTCTTTCTTCTTCACTGCATGACATCTTCTGTCTTCTTTTTTCGCTGCCATCTTCTTTCTTCTTCACTGCAGGCCATCTTCTTTCTTCACTGCTGTCTTATTTCTTCTTCACCATATGCAGTCTTCTGTCTTCTTTCTTTACTGCTGTCTTCTTTCTTCTTCTTCACCACATGCTGTCTTCTGTCTTCTTTCTTCACTGCTGTCTTCTTTCTTCTTTACCGCATGACATGTTCTGTCTTCTTTCTTCACTGCTGTCTTCTTTCTTCATGTCTTATTTCTTCACTGCCGTCTTTTTTCTTCTTTGCCGCATGTCATCATGACAATAGGTTTCACCTTTGTTTCTTCTTTCTATCTAACTGGATTACAAATATTAGAAAATTTTAGAATAATGTTTGTTTTAAATTTGATAAACCAATAACGGGTTATCAATTTTAAAACAAACTTTATTATAACATTTTCCGAATATTGTAGAATCCAGTTAGACAGAAAGAAAAACAAAGGCAAAACGTATTGGCTTTGCCAATGCTTGTTAACCCTATCTGAGCATTTGTTGCACCTCATTAGTACCAGTTTCTTAAATAGAGCAATGAGAAACAGAAATATGACCAGTAAACCTTTGCAAAGGGCCTTGTTGCTGCATTTTTAGCAACTTTTGAACCATCTGAGCTAGAAACAATATTTGTTAAAAAATCTGCAGATTATAATTATGCAAAATATGCCACAGCCACACAGTTGCATAATTCCAGTGGCCTGAGTATAGCAAAAGAGACATGAGCAAAATTGTTTTTCTGCCTCGCAAACTGCAAGAATAGCACAGAGGGGATTGGCAAAGAGCGGAGTGATGTAGAGTGGAGTGGCATAGAGTTGAGTGGCGTAAAGTACAGAGGCATTAAGGGGTGAATAGTGCAGATTGGAATAGCATAGAGTGGAGTGGCATAGAGTGGGGTGGCATATAATGGAATAGCATAGCGTGGAGTGGCAAAGAATGGAGTGGTGTACAGTAGAATGGCATAGATTGGATTAACCTAGATTGGAGTGGCATAGAGTGGAGTGCAGTGGAGTGGAATAGAGCTGGGTGGCATAGAGCAATTTTGCATAGAGTAGGGAGGCATAGAGTGAAGTGGCATATGGTGAAGTGGCATAGAGTGGAGTGATGTAGAGTGGAATGGTGTAGAGTTGAATAGTATAGAGTGGAATGGCATAAAGTGGAATAGAGTGGAGTGGCATGGAGTGGAGTGCCATAGAGTGAAGTGGCGTAAAGTGGAGTGGCATTTAGTGGAGTAGCATAGAGTGAGTGGCATAGAGTGGAGTGGCATAGAGTGGAGTGGCATAGAGCAGAGTGTCCAAGTGCAGTGTCATAAAGTGTAGTGGCATAGAATAGAATAGTGTACAGTGTTGTGGCATAGAGTGGAATGGCAGAGTGTGTAGTGGCATAGAATGGAGTGCTATAGAGTAGAATGGCATAGATTGCAATAGCATAGAGTTGAGTTACATAGAGTAGAGTGACATAGAACAGAGTGACAGAGTGGAGTGGCTTAGAGTGGAATAGCATAGTATGGAGTGGCGTAGAATGGAGTGGTGTACAGTGGAGTGGAATAGAGTGGAGTGGCATAGAGTAGAACAGCTTACAGGGTTGTGGCGTTCAGCAGAGTGACATAGAGTGGAATAGCGTAATGTGGAATGGCATAGAGTAGACTGGCATAGATTGGAATAGCGTAGAGTGGAGTGGTGCAGAGTCAAACAGCATAGAGGTGGCATAGAGTGGAGTGGCATTGATTGGGGTGGCATAAAGTGGAAGAGCATAGTGTTATAGCGTACAGTGCAGTGGACTAGCATAGCATGGAGTGGCATACTATGAAGTGGCATAGAGTGGAATAGCATAGAGTGAAGTGGCAGAGAGTGCCATAGAGTTGAGCAGCATAGAATCAAATAACGTAAAGTGGAGTGGCATTGAGTGATGTGGTGAAGAATCGAATACGGTAGAGTGGATTTATGTAGAGTGGAGTGGTATAGATTGAAGAGTTCTATAATGGCGAAGTGTAGAGTGCAGTAACATAAATGTGGCACTGACTGAACTGGCATAGAGCACAGTGGTGTACAGTGGAGTGGCAAAGAGTGAAGTGGAGTAGAGTGCAGTGGCATAGATCGGAGTTGCATAGATTGGAGTAGCATTAAGTGGAATGGCATAGAGTGGAGAGGTATAGAGTGGAATAGCATAGTGATGGAGTAGAGTAGAGTGGCATATAATGGAATAGCATAGCATAGAATAGATTGAAAAACATAGAGTGGAGTGGCATAAAGTGGCGTGGCAGCATAGAGTGGGGCATCATAGACCAGTTTGGCACAGAATCGAATGGCATAGAGTGGAGTGGTGCAGAGTGGAGTGGTGTAGATTTGAACAGCATTGAGTGGAGTTACATAGAGTGGAATAGCATAGAGTGAAATGGCTTAGCACTGAGTAGCACTGAGTGGAATTCTAGAGATTGAAGTGGGATAGAGTGTAGTGGTGTCAATACAGTGGTGTTAAGTTAAGTGCTGTAGAATGGAGTGGGATACATTAAAGTGGCATAGAGCAGCTTGTCAGAGTGGAATGGCATAATGTGTAGTGTCAGAATGGAGAGACATAGAGTAGAATGGAATAGTGTAGAATGGAGGGGCATAGAGTGGAGTGGCATAAGACAGAGTATAGTGGAGTGGGGAAGAGTGGGGTGCTGTAGAGTGAAGCAGGTGTAGACTAGAATAAAGTAGAGTGGAGTGGCGTACAATAGAGTGGCATAGAGTGAAATAGTGTAGAGTGTAGTGGAGTGGCATATAATTGACTTTCATAGAGAGTAGTGGCATACAATGGAGCAGCATAGAGTGGGGTGGCATAGAGTAGAGTGGTGTAGAGTTGAATAGCATAGAATTAAGTGGCATAGAGGGAAGTGAAGTAAAGTGGAGTGGCATAGAGCGTATCGACTCAGAGAAAAGTGGCATAGTGTGCAATAGCATAGAGCAGAGTATCGTCTACTGGAGTGGTGTAGAGTTGAGTGGTGTAGAGTGGAGTGGCATAAAGCGGAGTGGCGTAGAGTGAAATAGCATTGAGTGGAGTGCCATAGAGTGGAGTAGCATACAGCAAAGTGGCATACAGTGGAGTGGCGCAGAGTGGAGTGGAGTGGTGTACACTGGAATAGCATAGAGTGAACTGGGGTATAGTAGAGTGGTGTAGAGTGTAATAGCATACAGTGTTGTGGTATACAGTGAAGTGGGGTAGAGTGAAGTGACGTAAAGTGGAATAGTGTAGCATGGAGTGATATGGAATGGAGTGGTGTACAGTGGAGTGAGTAGAGTGGTGTTGAGTCAAGTGGCTTAGATTGGAATGAGGTAGAGAGGAGTGGTATGGAGTGGAGTGGCATAGCATGGAGTGGCATGTGGAGCAGTAGAGTCTATCTTATACAGACATAGTATGAAGTGGATGAACAAATGTAGATTAAATTTGGCAGTAATGTAGACTATAGGTGGAAAGGGTCATTTTTGGTAGTAGCTCTAAATTGTTTGAGAAGTGCTAAAGTTATAAGCCACAAAGCAAATAGATATATATTGGGCAGCAGTATACAGCAGTAACCTCATGGTATACTGTGGTACATGCTGATCACAAGACAGTATATCACTGGCTAATTGATCGGTTGGCAAAAGTAAAAGGCAATGATGCAGATTTCTCCACACATTTACGGCCTACTGCACTAGTACTGTGTAGTTACAGGAAAAATAAAAAAAGAAATGTAACAATTAAAAAATACACAGTAGTACACTATATTTGTGGATTATAGTGTAGTGCAGTGTATTTTTGTTACAAATTAAATATTTTGAAATGGTTTACCTAGTGCAGTACTTTCTAGGTAGTACCATAGTAGTTCATTATTTTTTTTTTTTTTAAGTAAATATGTAAAACAAACTCAACTATACAGCAGTGCACTACATTTGTGAAATATAGTGTTGCAGAATGTATTTTTAAATTGTTTACATATTTTATTTATTTTCATTTATTTTCAAGTAATGCAGTAATACCTCAGTGGTACTGTGGTAATAAGTTACCTTTTTTAAAATATACAGAAACATTTAAATACATTTCCCTGATAAGGTAGGTAAAAATATAGATAGGGGAAAATACAGAACCTACTAGAATACAGGCAAAGTGTAATAAAAACAACATGGCTGACTTTTATTTTTATAAAGGCAGCCCTGAGTCAGTCAGAAACTGCCTTGTTATTGGCACATACCATAAAACTATTGTGGTATACCGTGGCCTGAGATGCCATTGTCGAATTGCAAGTAAGCCTTGATTGTACTGGTTTGTCCTGCTGAAATATCCAAACCTCTTGCTGTTGATGATGACAAAACTGTGGTTCATCAAGGGATCGTGCTGCAGCAGGCCGTTGACATTGAAGCAAAACTTCGGAGTCGAGTGCTTAACAACGAGAAGAAAAGCTAAAAAAAAAAAGACTAATTACGAAGTTAAAATTTTGACGTGGACCTACCCCTTAACCAATTCAACCCATGCTCCATTGTGGTCGTCCTAAAATTTTGACTTTGTTCCGGTCCACTGTGACCAGATAGCCGCATTAGCACTTTATTATATTCGGCGGTAGAATGCACATTTTTTTTAGTCTTTGAAAATTCATATCTCTAGTTCCCTACATTTGTGTAATATTAAAGATAAAAAATATTCTCTATTTTTATACATTGGTGTTGGATTTTTATTGTGTTGTCTTTTTTTACTTATTTACTGTTTTGGTGCTTTGGTAGTATTAAATTCTTTACACTTACCAGTCTCTTAAATTAAGCTTGACTGCTCATTGCCAAGGATTAATTTACTTAGACTTGACTGGAATGTATTAGTGATTGTGGTATTATTACTAGCTGAAGATAAATGGGGCAAATTTGAGGGTTTCTTTACCAAAAAAGAAACGATCTTCCACGACTATCAAATTGAGTTTCTCTATTATTGGATAAAGAATTCACCAGCCCATTTGAGGAAGTCCAGTTGAACACCCCACAGACACAAACATACAACTTTGGGCTCCTCCAAAAAATTTACCTTGTGAAAGAATCATAATTAAATTTGGCACATTCAGGGCACATTTCGAGGTGGTTGTTCACATGAAAAAGGCAGATATATATCAGACAAAGTGACTTTCACTACTCTTTCACAAAAAGCAGACCATCTCAGTTCAAGGACTCAATTTGTGAACTGCTAAGATTTGGCCTTCAAAGAACAGGACTTTCAGCATTGTCAAATACTCTTGTAGTTTACATGGGCACTTTTGAGAATGTCCCTTTTTCCATGACGATGCCAGTTGCACCACCGCCAAACTACCTTTCTCTACTCTTGTATGAAAAAACACAACCCTGGTTGAAGAATTCCTGTTTTATACCCCAAATGTAAAATGTTGGTTCAGAAAATGGATGTTTCAACTTTGCAAAAGTCTCCCTTGTTTTACATAGACACATTTTGAAAATATGTCTTTTTCCATTAGGAGGCAGTTGCACCGCTGCCAGTGAGATTAGTTTTTACTCTTGCACAAAGTGAAAGCTAGTCTCATTCAAGAATTCCACCTGTATGTTCCACTTGCAGAATCTGTGCTCCCAAATACAGCAAATGTTTTAGCATTGTTAAACACAGCTTATGTATGTATGTGTATTTAAAGAAAGCAAACCTAGGTAGCTAGAAAAGAGCACGAACAGCAGGTAGAAGAAATACTCCGAATGAAGGAAGAGTTTTATGAGGAGAGGCCCATTACATTCTTGAATTCTATAGACAAAAATACAAAGATCTGACACCCCCTGAATCTATTTCTCCAAATGTAAAAAGCCAATAGGCCCCAAAATAATCAGCATGGGGAGTGTGTTGAAATCAGAAACACAGTTTTATTTTCCTTATGGAGATATGTTCAGAAGGTGGTTGCTAGAGGAGAGAATGAGAACTTACATATTTAAGGAAGCATGAGCTTCTTGGGTGAACACAGTTTATGTCAGTGAATGCTGCATTTGAAGTGAGAAATATTAAATCTATGGGATAGTTCTAGTCTAGCTCCTGTGTATGTGTGTGTGTGTGTGTGTGTGTGTGTGTGTGTGTGTGTGTGTGTTTTTAATAATCTATTGTCACATAACTTCATCTAATGTGTAGTTAGAAAATGCACATTAAAGCCTGGGGTTTCTTGGTGCTGAAAAATGTATGTTTATTGTTACCTAACTCAATGGCACTCATTTTATCAACCTTGGAAGGATGAAAGCCTGAGTGGAAGCACCATGGCCCGTATTTATACTTTTTTTAGCGCCGCATTTGCGCCGCTTTTTGGCACAAAACGGCGCAAACCTACAAAATGCAATGGCATTTTGCAAGTTTGCGCCGTTTTTGCGTCAAAAAACGACGCAAATGCGGCGCAAAAAAAGTATAAATACGGGCCCATGTTTCAAACATGTGTATCAGAGGTCAAATGCAGATCCCTCAAGAGGATACACCCAAGCCTAATAAGTCACCAAATAGTACTATTTGTTTGGGTTCTTTAACATAACTATCATTGTACAAATCGCTCAGGAGACTTTAACATAACTATAATAGCACAATATCACTATATTCACTCACTATCTCTATGGGGACTTCAACATGACTATAAACACATACTATCTCGGTAAGTACCTGGATAACACTATAATTATACACACTCTCTCTATAAGGACCTCGATACCCCTATTTTCACAAACTATCTGTGTGGGCATCTGGGCATCCTTATAATTGCATACTATCTCGTGGGACCTGGGCATCAATATAATCACACATTATCTTTGTGGGGACTTTAAAATGACTATCATCACACATTATCTATACAAGGACTTCAACATGCCTAGACTAACTCTACAGGGATTTGAATTTGGTAGTCATCAGACAGTTTCTCTACAGGGCTATAATCACTATCTCTGTGGTGATGTGGGCATTTTCATTAGCCATACTGTCTTGGTGGAGACCTGGGCTTCACCACATTCACACACTATCTCTGCATGAGCCTGAGCATGACTGTTTTAATGCACCATCTCTAAGGGGATGTTACTATCACAACACTGTGTAGGGCCTTGACCATGCCTTCAATCAGACACTATGCCCCTAATTATGAGTTTGGTGGGCGGAAAAGGCACAGGTGATGACCTTCGTGCAGCCCCTATTACGATTTTCCGGCTGGACCAGCGGGAAAAAGCCCACAACATAGACACTGGCTCATAATCGAGCCGGCAGCAATGTTGCAGTGCGTAGGGTGCAACAGCACCCATTGCGCTTTTCACTGTCTGCTAGGCAGACAGAGAAAAGCATGACGGGCTGTCCATGGGGGCCCCCTGCACTGCCCATGCAAAAACTGGCAGTGAGAGGACTCGTAATCCCCAGAGTGGCGCTGCATGCAGCGCTGCCCTGCGGATTACGACCACAGGTACCGCAGCCCCTCCTGTGGAGGGAAACTGGCGATGCCGGCGGTCCGACTGTGGCACTTTCGCCATGGTTATAATGTGGTGGTCTGACCTCCGCCAGAGCGGTGGGACCACCGATTTGGCGGCCATCAGGCCACCACCTTGGTGGCACCAGGACTGCCAGACTTATAATAAGGACCTATGTCTCTGGGGAATTGAACATAACTACAAACACACATCATCTCTGTGAGTACCTGGATACCCCTATACTAATGCACTATCTCTGTATGGGACCTAGGCATCCCTTTAATCACACACTATCCTGTGGGGACTTTAACATGACTATAATCACACACTATCTCTGCTGGGCCTTAATATAAATATAATCACATACTATCTCTGTGTAGACTTGAAGGTGACTATAAACACACACTATCTCATTGAGTACCTGGGTAACACTACAATCATACATCATCTCTATAAGGACTTGGTCACCCCAATAATCACACACTATTTCTGTTTGGGATCTGGGCATCCCTATTATCACACACTATTTCTGCTGGGACATGAATATTACTACATCCATAGCGCTATCTTTGGGGACTAAACTTGCACTGCTATAGGAAGAAGATGATGCCTATCAGTGAATTTGATCAAAAAGAAGCAGGAAATCTCAGTCTGCCTTTACCATCAGACCACATTGCAGGATCCTTGGTACCTAAATTAGTTTAACTATTTGTTGCTTCTTTGCCGCTTAACGTTTGTGAGCATTCAACAACACGTATGAAAACCCCCTTCTATGAACCTAATATGCTATGGCTTTCTGCTGAAAAGTACATTATCATTAAAATCCATCTTCTATGTGCTTCTAGGACACAAGGAGCTATTCCTACATGACTAAACTATCGTGTAAAATGGGTAAAACACTGAAAATAGCATTTAGCCATTTGTTAATGAATGTATTCAATCAAAAATTACATTTTTGGAGTAAGTCCTCACAAGGTTAGTATCATGTGTTCAAGTCCCCATAAGGATGGTTCTCTGCGTGTGATGAAGTAAAGCTATATTTGCAAATTTAAGGCAGGATCCTGTATCATGATTTTTTTCGGGGCTGGTTATGTCAGCCTCCTGGGCTGTACTAGTGACTAGTTCTTTGGGCACACATCTCTCTGGTTGAGCAGCTGAGCTTTGTTTCCCACTAGGAAGGTAGCCATTATGCCTTTAGCACCTCCTCCTTAATGTAGATGAGTTCTCCGGAAAAGTACACCTCAAGACAATTTACATTGGTCGCATTCCCATGCAAATACAACCACACTGACTGTGATTGATAGAGAAATAAGAAAGCAGCAATTCTTAGAGAACTGGAGCCTCCACCTGTCATGGTTAACATTTTTATTATGTGCAGTTCATTTTAACGGTGTCAACCCTACTTAGTAACGAGCAGGAGCTGTTGTGTTTTTTTTCAGGGACTGCAGCTTTTGCAGTGCATGGTGACCCAAACCACTACTGGGGGCACCCACTAAGTCAATCTCTTGGAAAGTCTTTTTTAAAGCATTCAAGAAGGAACTAAAGCATTTACTGATGGAGAAACACCTCTCTGGTTAACTCTCCTCACTATATTTATCCTCTGCATATACAATCTTTTTCGCCCATCCCTTTATTTGATCCCTGTAGGAATTGGGGCAGCACCTGAAATGTGTTCTCTTTAGTTAAAACCCTATGTACATCCTATGCCATCTTCCTCTTGTAAGCACTCTGACACCTCCAGGTCTTCTATTCGCTACATAAAACTGCAAATAAATAAATGTTTGTTAGGTGACCTTATTCAGTTTTCAGTTCTGGCAGTGAGACACATGCAATTGGAATGTTAGAGACCCCATCACCGCATTTTGCACGAGGGCAACTCCCTTGGTGTTTCACAACTGCATGCAATTTGAGGTATCATTCAGTACACAAGATAGAAATAATGTTT
The DNA here is from genome assembly GCF_031143425.1 of Pleurodeles waltl. NCBI lineage: Eukaryota > Metazoa > Chordata > Amphibia > Caudata > Salamandridae > Pleurodeles > Pleurodeles waltl. Next base: position 768,897,274 of record NC_090440.1, read on the forward strand.
AATGTAGAGAAAATACGAATGTATTATTGGGGCAAGTTATAGTTTTTAAAAAGATATCTATGTTCACGAAACCTCAAATTGTTTTAGTTCAATGTTTCATGTCCAGAACAAATTCACACAGAGATCTCAGACTTGCACATTTTAATTTGAAGGTCTTTGGATGTGTTATTAAATCTACCTGTTTCATACTTCAATAACTTGACTTCAATTTGAAATGAATTTCTTTTATCACATTCTCACACTTGCAAGAAAAAAAATATGCATCAAGCGTCAAGATATTATAGCATGCATTCAGTCTCCCTTTGAAACTTTGGATTTTCTCACTCATTTCAGGTTTGTCAGCATGGGCGCTCTGCATTGTGATAGATCGCAATAACACTTTATTGAAGTGCCTTTGAGAGATACAATTGTAATTATCCACAGCAGTTAAACATACAGGTAGTGACAGAATGACAGGTTCGCAGAGAACAACCCCTGGAGATAATTATATAGGTGACAAGGTGCTTTCAATTGTAAGCAATCAGTATACTGCAATGGCGAACGTTCGAGGGCCTTAGAGAATTACTCATTATATAGGTGGGTCAGTTCCTGAAATTGCTCAGTAGTTCATGCAGTAAGCATGAGATGCGAGATGGCAGAGTGGCAAAAATGCGCGGAGACATTACAGGAGCTCTGTCCGATCTACATAGGACACTAGGGATTCTTCAACGGCTGGCCTCACTGAGCTTAGAGCAAACTGGGATACAAATATAGGCGGGGAATTAACTGACACAGAACGGGTATGAGCTTTAGAATACATAGGGCGGACTCGAGAAACTCGAGTTTAAGGTAATATAATTCGACTTTCTAAAACAAACGTACCTGGCTCCCAAACGAACAAGCAAGATGTTTTAGGCAAGGCAAAAAGCATGCTCAGGTTTGGTGCAGGTGAGGCCGGCTTCTACCGCTTGGTCCTGGACTGCCTGTGGATAGTGGGATACTGAGAACACATAGCATCAATGGTAACGAAGGTCATCATTTGTAAATATGACTCATGTCCTTGAAGTCATCTGTACTTCAGAAACTGAAAGTTTGGTTGAAGGACTGGAAAAGTGAGTGGAAGCTGAATACCAGAATATCACAAAGGAGAATCATAGAAATGACTGACCTGCGTCATGTATCTCATTGGATGCAATTATTTTAGGCTTAGCCCACAAGTCTGATGATTGTCCTCCATAATAAAAAGTATTAGTATGCTTCACGTGGCATTTTAGATTGTGTGGTGAACTGTGCGTATGGACCTACACGTGCGATTGCTGGTACGTGTTTTATTGGGCAGTGTAGGGTAGACACACAGAAAGACCTGAAACAGGGCCAAAGTGGACACACATCCAGCATAAATACTGTCAACCATCATCTACTACTCAAATGCGACATGGCGAAAAATCAATCTACTGTGTTGCTACTGTTAGATCTTCCCTACTTTGGCCTAAACATTGCAGAGTTATAACTATAGTGTACATTTTTAATACCTTGTTTGTATACTGTCTTTCGTCTATGAATCTGTCACAATGTCCTGATGTGTGCTGATTACAAAAGTTAAGCGAATATACTACCTTGCAGTTTTAAAACAAATGTAATGTAAAAAATCAGTATATTTTATACTTGCCCCTATCACTGCAATACATCGCATGCCGAATGTTAAAATGCAGTTAGAAAACTCGATGATGACAAGGAACACTCCCATTGTGTACATTAAGGGCTATTGTATTCCATTAAGGGCTATTGTATTCTTCATGATACACGATGCACCCTTAAATACTTTGGAATTGAGTGCAGAGAATTATAAGACACTGAAAGCACACTGAACAATTCTATGTTCACAAATATTAGACATTAGATGCAAATATACTGATTTATTTGTTCAAATATTGTTGGTGCTATTAAATATAGCATCTAACAAAAGAGAAGAACATTGGCTAGATTATTATATATTGTGAAACGGAAGGGCTGAACTTACAAAACGCTGCAGCAACGTTGCTCCGAAGCCCATAATTTCTGCAGACCTGTGTACGAGAAGCTTTCGCTAAAGTATTAGCCATGCCCTTTTGATTTTTACTAAAAGTATACTTATAATAACCTTACTTAAAGGGTCTTTCAGCCAGCTCTCTTCGTTCACTAGTCTGTTGTTGTGCCATTCACATCTTGCTTCCACCCACTACTGCATACAGTATGGGCAATGGGTCAGCCTACTTAAGCCACTGGTTAAGGGTACTTTGAGTGACTGCATTATGCTCTCTCACAAGGTAGTTCCCTTCAGTGCCAGTGTTTTTGTTTTTACTTTATTACTTTAGTGTTTTCTTTGTGTTCTGAGCCTGATTAGATAGAAGGATGCTTTCTACCAGCTCAACATTCATAGGGCACATTCCAGCTTTATCAGTTTCTGTCTCCTGCAAATGCTTTTGTAAATTCCTTTTGCAGTGTCCTTTGTTTATCTGCCTTTCCACACCATGCCACATTGTGTCCATTTGAAAATCTTCTGTATTAATTTATCCTTCTTCTACTATGCATGCAGTACACAAAGTAGAATCAGTTCATTCTGGACTCAGTTTCACCAATGGTACTTTAATAACATTTCCCAAGGAAGAAACCACCCTTCATCTTGTTTAATTTGCACCAGTTGTACCACTTTTTGTTTCTTTCTATCCTTTTTTAGGTCTGTGTTAGCCATGACCTTTTGATTTTTCTAAAAGTATGCGTATGACATAGTTACTGATAGGGGTTTTTAGACACAGTTATTCTTTCTTTCTTTCTTTCTTTCTTTCTTTCTTTCTTTCTTTCTTTCTTTCTTTCTTTCTTTCTTTCTTTCTTTCTTCAAAGGAAAGAAACTGGTGGCCAATGACATAATACATGGTTTTCAGGCTCATGTTAGCCAAGACCTTTTAATTTTACTAACATTATGTGTACAACATAGTTATTTATAGGGGTTTGAAGCCACACATCATCCATTCATTTGTGGTTATGTCATTCATATGTTTATTCCACCCACTCAAGAATGCATCAATGTGCAGTGCGTCAGCCTACTTCAGTCACCAGCTGCCTTCACTATGCATTACAGCATGCTGTCCTTTCACAATGAGCGCATCTGCACACAGTAGATCCCTTCAGTGCCAGTAAGTGCTAGAGTAAAGTGTGCCTTTTTGAGACCATTTCCTTTAGCTCATTTTCTGTTTTTTTGATTGATCAGGGCCCGGCAGTATCCCGAACAAAACAGTTTTGCAAAAACCATGAAAAAACAAGACTTTCTAAAAAGCTGACGGCCAACGCACACCTTTTGGCTTTGCCAGTGCTTGTTTTCTGTGTTCTCTGTATTGAAAAAGAAGATACTAGGATCCAGATTGCACTTTAAAAGCTTCATAAAGTGACAGCCATGCACAGGGCCTTCTCTATGAGCAGAACATCTACAGATTAAATATGGCGTTAAACTGAGTCCTTCGGGGAACACCAGAGACAGAACATCTTGCTCATTCCGACATGTTTTCTCAAATGTAAGTCTTTCATTCTTTCCTGCATGCTCTTCTCAGCTGGGAGTGGTATTTAGCTTCACTCCCAGTTGCCAGAATATGGAATATTTAAGTAAACACATGCTTTGCTTTTTGCTACGGTTTGTTATCCGTTAGTGGGAGTAGGCAGAAGGCAGCTGTGTGCCAAAGTTGTGCTGGTAATTACTGTGAAGACAATCAGAACTGTACTGTGGGACTCTTTTTCTGGTGGTACCTACACAAAATCAATTAGAGGGACCTTGACTGAAACAATGTAATCAACCATACAATCTATAGGCCTTCAAAGTGTAGATGCAATTCTTTTCACATATTTTTCAACATCACATAGGCAGAAAAACCACACATAAATAGTGTAATCTCATTAAGTACAGATGACACAGTGAAAGTGAGGTGAGCTGCACACATGATTATATACAGTTAAAAGCAGCATTCAACAAATGAACCCTGTTCATCTTCCTTACAGCTATAGTTCTGTTCACGGTCCCACTTCATTTAGACACCAATCTCAACAAATTATGAGCAGGGACCTAATGGTGACGTTTCGACTCTTAGGTTATTTGAAAGGTCTTATCAGGACCAGTCATCTTGAGAATGTATAGCCGTGTAAAATGCCTTTAGATTGGATCTGTGTTTAATCAACAAAATCATGATTGCGTCCAGGCCAATTCAAATGTAACTGCTCCAAGGCATGTAGTACTTCACAATGCTGGGGGTGGGGACAGCAGGCTCTGGCCAAAGGAAGCATTATACTGATAGCAATGTTTTGTTTTAGTGAGTGGCAGGAAGCCCCTCTATAATGGGCCATCAGTAACATCTTTTGTCATTCATTTTCTGGCTGGGAGGAGGTGTCAAAGAGTAAGGGATTTCAAAAACTATTCAAACCCCTCACCCTCACTTCTAATAATGACACTGTGGAAACTTATACACATTATTAAAGCCTACATGACCAGAATAATATGTTTGGCAATCATGTATTTTATTGCAATTTGTAATCGGTAACAGAACTTAACTGCAATGTTTAAATAAGCTGAGACCTATTTAAACATTGCCAGTTTAATAAAATAATTGTTAAAAATGTTGAGGGGGGACCGATGATTTTGTTTTCACAGTGGGGGGCCACTGCATTAAATAGTTTGAAGACCACTGCGTAGGCTGATATATGCTTGGGTGCCAAGGTTAGGCACAGGATGTGGATCACTTGAAGAAAATGGCTAGCCTACTATGTGGAATGGAGAGGGGATTCTGCGGTGGCACCATTGGTAGACGTGTTATTTCTTTGTTGTCTTTATATCAGGAGAGGTGTCCTATTAGAGGATTAATAATATTGCTCTTCTCTTTTAGTTAAGCATGAGCAGTGGATGGTGTACCTGAGTGGCATTATTTTATGTACTATGTTGAAATGTCACATGAGGATGAAAATTCCAGCTACTTGGATATCAATATCTTTACTCCATTTTACACAGTTTCAGAAAATAGTGGTTTGCTTCTAGAGAACGTTTCTGGAAGATTGTATGGCACTGATTTAGAGATTATCTCACACATTTCTCAGTCATAAATTTTACGGATATCCTGTCCACCATACTATAAGTATCCACTTGTAATAAGGTGGATGGAATATGTACTGTGTATGTGACAGAGTAACCTGTCAGATGAGCTCTAACTCAGGCCCATATGTGAATTTGCTTGTATTGAATGCCATCTGAGAGAGTTCAAGATGTTACAAACATATACCCTAGTGGGTGTTATATTTTCTTTCCAAAAAGAACAAAAGTATTGTCACAGAGGGTTTTCCTATTTGACTGTGGCATATTCATTGACATAACAAGCAAAAATGTGAAGTTTGAAAGGAATTGTAAAGGTTGCCGGTACTTTTGCATATTTCCAAGCTTACTAAATGTGCATCCAAGCTTGCAATAACAAGACAGTGATCATGCATATTTGTCTCCATGCCTTGCGTCAAGAAAAAAATCTTCACAGGGACTGGGACTTTATTAGAAACACAGAGGCTAGAAACGCAGAGCTGAAGATCCATTAGAAATGCAGAGCTGAAGATCCAACCCTTGCTTGACTACCCATTGACGATCCAACCTTGTCTTAGTTTACAATGTGTTGCAGCTTAATTGTTACAGAAGGGGGTTTAAAATAAAAAAAATGTAGGGAAACTTTCACCTTATTCTCAGTGTTGAAGAAGAGCTGATTACTTGTAATAGAATAGTTTATTTCAAATAAATGAAACATTGATTCATAAGATTATATATCTAAGTTTAAAAGTGCTTCATAAATAACTACTCAGCAGACAATTTTAGCAATAATAATCAAATCAACTTCCATATAGATAAATATCTACAGCATTACAGCAATGCATAAAATGAGCATAATTTAAAGCAGCAACAACAATAATCAGAGACATAGAAACATAATTATAGATAGAAAAGTAAACAGCTATGTAAAACAATTGTCATTTTTAAGTTTTTAGAAAGAAAAATAACAGAATTCTTCCATAATATGAATTAGAAACCCTATATATCTAATCTAAATAAAGAAAACATTATCAACTTTTAATTAAATATGTAATATATGTCATAAAAAGGCAAAAATTGATACCTCAAACATAATTAATCATTGAATTTAAAAAACGTCCGTTGCTGTATTTACACTAGTAATATTTTTGGATAAGAAGGAAGTCAAAGGCAGCCATAAACAACCTCTTTTAAAAGCTCATTTTAAAGAGAGTAACTGTGTCTAGCATACGATCACAGCATATCAAATTACAAAAGCCCTTTAAGAAAACCAACATTAATAAAATTCTTCAATTAGAAGTAATCACTTGCAATGTTTTGGCAATTAGATCAACAAACCTACCCATTGCTATACTTGTAGACCAAATATCCGAACAACCATCAAGAAAGCTATGCAAAATAGCAAATGGTTTGGTTATAGAACAGATTTCAGCAATTAACTTGAGGACAATACAAACATGCATAAAATTGTTATTGTCAGCATTCCATGGCCCACATTTGCTATCTTTTGAAACATTCATTTTATATTAAGAACAAGTGGTAAAACATAACCTATGATAAAAAAGAATGCCTAAGTGGTACAGGTGGAATGATAAGTGGAATGTATTTTACACTACATTTTATTCTGAAAGAAAGTGGGAAAAATCATATTAAATTATTTTTCCCATAGTGGTTCAGTTTTAGATTTAGGCCCATCTGTTTCTGAATCAGAAATATTTTTACTTTAACTTGATTGGAACTTTCAATTATTAGCAATAAACTCAAAGCATCTTCAAAGTGTACAGAGGATGTATCTATAATGTTTGGTCTAACAGTTGCTAAAACTAACTCAAATTTCTTCAAATGACATAAACAGATTTTTAGAAAGTAACTGAGGAATACTTTTAATACCTTTACCCATCCAACTGTGCCATTTTAGAATTTAATTAGCAACGTTAATATAAAAGTTATACTAAATGGGGATGAATATACATTGATAATTGATAGCATCATCATTTTAATTGTATCTAATTTATCCCACCTGGTTAGGAAAGAGGGAGGGCTACGGTTTGGAGAGAGGTAATATCCTAATTTTTCTTAATTTTTTAAAGCCTAAAAATTTGCAAGGATAGTGTATCCTGTTGTATTAGACTATACAATACATAAACATTAGATTTTGGTATGATTCCACAGGAATGCAGAATCTTTAAACATATATTTAAAGCATAATTGATTAAGGGGCAACACTTCTGATTGATCAATATTTTATTTATGTCCTGAAACTGAAGAATAGGAAGAGAACAATTCAAGAAAGAAGGGCAGGGAAGTTTGTGGCTTAGACATAGATTATAAAATATCATCTGTATACACAGTAAATTTGTATTTACAAATGATCCCAAAAATATTTGAGCATTTACCCTTTGAGTACATTATAAAAGATGACCCTTTTACTGTAACTACAGACAACTGCAGTCTTAGACAACTTAATAGGAACTGCTAATGATCACTAAAGTAAGTTTTCATTTAAGGCACAAATAAACAGAAGTTTGTTCAGGATCAAAAAATCCACCAATAAAATTATTTCCTTTAAATTAGTTGAAAAGTGTTCCTCATAACTGCAGTGGAAATACACTGAAAATAGTCTATGAATATGAAAATAATACTGTGGTTCATATTGCTGTTCCATGGTCAGACAACTGTCTGATTTTCTTTTCTGTGACAGCTAATCACATCCCACGTAGATCCATGATGACGTCTCCAGTACTTATGGAATTGAAGGAAAGTAGAACTGGATGAAATGGTTTTACGCACACAAAAAAATATATGCACACTAAATTATGTGACCCTATCTTGTTGTTACATCAGTATAATGTGTACGTAATGGGAATTCTAAATGTTGTGGCCCCATTACAACCAAAATATAGCAAAAGAAATAACAACCAATATAGTTGGTTTACTGATGGAGTGCTTCAAATGACGCTCAGGGCCTCATTGCGAGTCTGGCAACCTGGACTGCAAGACCTGTGGAGAGGAGACTGCCGCAGAACTGGAGGTTCACCCACCCGGCCTTATTGTAAGGTTTACACTGGGCTGGCCAACAGAAACCTCTGAAATCAGAGGTTTCTGCGGGTCATCCCAGTGGAAACCATGCAGCAGCAGGGGCCTCGTCTCCAGATGGAGCCAAAGCCAATGTTGTCACACAAAGGGTGCCCCTGGCATCCTCAGAATGCCCACTGTCTGCCATAGCAGACAGTGCACAATCCAAGGGTTGGGGGCTGGGAGGCCCCTGACATGGTTGTGAGCAGTGCAGGGGTCACCCTGTGTCCCCCAGCAGTGGGTTTCAGCCAGCCTTTACATGGTGGTGTCTCTGCGAAGAAAAAACTAGAGGAAACTGAACTCAGTGCCATTGTGGCTGAGCACGACTCTGACTGCCGTCAGCCCATCAGGAACCATGTTCCTGGCAGGGACGGCAGTCTGACCACCAGGATCATAATGTGGAGGTAGGATCACCTGGAGTGCTGTGGTTGAACCACAAGGCTGGTGATCACAAGACCACCAGTCTCGTAATGAGGCCCTCAACCTTCGAAGGCTAGAATGTGAATGCTGGAAAGAAATGGGGGTCATTGAGAGGATGCCGGCCAGAAAAATCCAACCGCCAAACTCCCGATGAGGAGACTGCCAAAGTGCTGATGGTCTCCCCACTGGGCTGATGGGCGGGAATCAAAGTTTCCACCCGTCAGCCCAGCGGGACAGGTGCCGCGGCATTGTTCTGGCTCATCACCCTTAAAATGTGCACTGTCTGCCCCCTGTGGCCCCCTGCACTTGTTCTCACTCAGGCTGGTGGAGAACATGGCTGTAATCAGCAGGGCAGTGCTGTCTTCAATGCCGCTCTGGCTGATCACAACCAAAACTGCCGTCATCCCTTTGGGATCAGAGATCCTGGCGGAGAAGGTGGGCCCCTGGCAGTCAGGGTCGTAATGTGGAGGTTGGACTGCTGCGACGGTCGAACCGCCTCCATTAGTCTGGAAGTCAGCCAGACTTGTAATCAGGTCCAATGTCCCTAAAGCTGACATGGAATAAAATATATCTAATAATAACTATAAGGAAGCAGTCAGAATATTTGAAAACAACGTATTTCTTAAAAAAAGTATCTTGTACTTCGAAAGCTATTTTCTCTGTAAGAAAATAAAACAAGAAGATAACCCTGTAGAAATTGGAAATTGTAATCCTAATTGTAAAAAACAGACAAATTGTTTCAAAAGTAAATTTTAAAAATATCAAAAGCTGAATTAACTTAAAGTCTTCACCAAGTTGAGAGCTGAAGACAATGCAATTGCTTTGACCAGTATGCAAATATTTTCACAATTCTCTATATTAACTGATTAGCAATGTCATTTATTAATACAAAAGAGTGTAATCAGCAGGTGCAGGAACCAATAACCTCAAGGGAAGTTGCACAGTGAAATTGAGTTAAAATCAGCGACAAATGTAAAGGGAAATATCTATGCATCTTTGAATGAAGGTATTATATCAGAGTACCTCAAGAAAGCACAGATTGTATCATTGCTTCAAAAAGCTTCACTTGATCCACAGTATGTGTACAACTATCGACCAGTGCCCCAATTCAATCACCTTATCTCACAGAAATGTTTGACTATGCAGTATTCAAACACATTGGTCCATTTGTCAAATGGCATAGGCCCTCACTACCAGTTTGGTGGACGGCGGAGACCGCACGCCAAACTCTTTTCGCCTTCAGACTGCCTGTGCGGCCTGAAACCTGCCGCCCCTATTAGGAATTCACCACAGGGCCAGCAGGCAGAAACACTGTTTCCGCCCGCTGGCCCTGAGGTGAACAGGGACTTAACATTGACACTGGCTCAATGTGGCAATGAGGAGGGTGCAGCATCACCTGTCTCGCATTCCACTGCCCATAACTAGGGCAGTGGAATGCATGACAGGCTGTGCTTGGGGGCCCCTGCACTACCCATGACAAGTGCATGGGCAGTGCAGGGACTCCCATGGTCCCCCCAAACCTCCGATTCAGCCAGCCTTTCCATGGCTGTGTAAACTGCTATGGAAAGGCTGGTGGTATGGGGACTCGTAATCCCCAGGGCGGTGATGCAAGCAGCGCTGCCCTGGAAGATGAAAACCACCGGGACTGCCAGGCTGCCGACCGTAGCGATCCTACCGCCAGCCTGTTGGAGGTGGGACCCCCACCGCGAGTCTGGCGGTCATGCGACTGCCAGACTCATAATGAGGGCCATAATCTTCTGCACCCACTGCACATGGGTTTCGACGTAGGCTTTAGCAAAGAAACAATAGTGACATCTGTCACCTCTGTGCAATGTGCTGATCAAGACGTTCTTGTTTCCTTGATCCATTTGAATTGGTTGGCAGCTTTCAATACTGTGGTCCATCAACTCTTACTGAGGTGCCTGGAGGAGAACGGCATTAGAGAGACAGGCTTAGAATGGTTTAAAAATGTCCTGGAAAATAGAATCACACAAATTAATTTTGACTCTTGAGAATCAGGCACTAAAAAGAACATTCACGTAGGTAACTTACACCTGTGAGTGATTTACATGTGAAAATTTACTCTTACACTTTTAAGTAACTCTACTACTATGACCTTGAGTGTAAACATACTCAAAAGTGTAAACCCTCTGAAAATGGGAAAGGAGCCTAACTTACAAGGGTAAATTACTACTAAACTACTAAACAAAACAGTAGTAAGTCTAGCTCCACAACCCCTGTTAGTGCAATACCCTCACATAGAAAATGATGGAGGTAGGAACTTAGAATAAATCCATTTTGGAAATAACGATAAATTATGTTGAATTATTTAAAATAGAGAAATATATAAAGAAATAAAAGTAAACGTTAAAAGTGAATTTCCAAAAATAGTACATTTAACTAAAGATTTCATTCAAAAGGCTTTGACATGGCTTAAAGCATATCTTTGAATGAAGGTATTATATCAAAGTCCCTTATGAAAGCAAAGATTGTACCATTGCTTCAAAAAGCTGCACTTGATCCACAGTATGTGTACAACTATCGACAATTCAAAAGGCTTTGAAGTGGCTTAAAGCGTATCTTGAAGGCAGGATACAAGTGGTATATCTTTCCCCTTTTACCGCTGCAAAACCCCTTGATTGTGGGGTGCCTCAAGGCTCTGCCTTGAGCCCTACTCTTTTTGATGATTATTGCAAACATTGTGGATCTTGCAGCCTGCAAGTTATTTCCTAGGCTGATGATACTCATCTCTGCTTGTCCGTTCAGAATAATGATATAGAGGCTTTTAATTCTTTTAGGCTTTGTTTGTCTGTGCATGGATGAATGAAAATTGCCTTAAATCAAACTCCGATAACATTGAAATTCTCTTAATTGACACCATTCATTATACAGACTCCCATAACTAGTGGCCTTCAAAGTTAAATCCCACTGCACCATCTTTGATTGTGAGAAAGGCTTTAAATTTGATTCTATCTGTCTTTTGAACTGGAGATAAAAGCTGTTTCTCAAAGTTGTTTTGCAATTCTGAAATTACTTAGAAGGATGTTACAGAAGGTCACCTATAAAACTAATATTCACTCTTTTGTTACTTCCAAGTTAGACTATTCTAACACCTTATATCTGGGCTTGCCTTCCTTCTTGATGCATTGTCTGCAGATTATTCAAAACGCTGCAGCTCATCTTATCCTAACAGCTCTGGAGTGCCTATCAGTGTCTGCCTACTTTTGCCAACTGTATTGGCTGCCCATTCTATCTGAATCAGATTCAAAGGACTCATTTTTGCGTACAGAGCCTTTGAGCAGAAACGTCCCTTGTACCTAAGAAGAAGGTTTAAAGTCTACTGCCAGAGTAGATCCTTGAGATCTAATGCTCTAAAGCTATTGCAAATTCCCAGGGTTAACATGGCTAGACGAAGGGGGAAGATCCTTTGTGCTTCTTACTGCCAAACTTTGGAACTCCCTTCCGATTTCTCTTCACTTCGCCCCCTCTGAACCTACTTTTTATAAAAACTTGAAGACATTTTTTTTAGCGTCTAGGTTCTGTGTCTTGGGATTTTTGCTGTGTTCGAGGTCTTTTTTGGAATCTTGCTTCTACTACCGGGATGCTTACCCAGAAGCAGCTGTGCGCTTTATAAAATCTATTGTACTGTAAAATTAAGATAATAGTGTTCTAGCATTTTTATTTAATTCTACATTTAAAATAAACATATTAAACTATTTTACAATAATATTAATCATCAAAATATTTGTAGTATAATTTTTTGAGTTCAATAAAACATGTATATTTTTCTTATACTTTATTATGCAGAGATTTGTGGGCCAACTGCAGAGTTTTCCTGTGGTAAAATATGTGGCCAATTAAAAAAAGGTTATTAAACAAAAAATAGCGCAGAACTAATACCTTATTTCTAAATTAAATCTTAAATGATGTAAATAAATTGTATTTAATTTTTATGAAGTTAGATAAAAAAATAACAATTCCCACTTAAAGTAAAAAAAATAAATTAATAATTGTTAAGAGTGATGTATAAAATGTATTAAGAGTAATTTATAATGTTTTATAAAACTGTATTTTTACATTAATTTCTAATGAAAAAAGGGTATTAAACTATTATATAATTTAAAATACACATTTTAAAATTAATTTCTGTTTATTTATATTTGTATCTATTTTAAGTGATTTCATTTATATGAACATTATTTCATATAGAGTTTTTTTTAAGTCCCTAGTTTCATTATGTTCTATGGGAGGGATTTCCAATACAAGTGGTTGGCCATAGGTGGGGCTATACTTCTCCAGTTCTGAACTAGAGTAACTTTACTACTGTTTCAGGTCACTTTTTGGATGTAGTAACTATAGAAAAGGAATTTGTGTATAGCTATAGGCTTACTCTTTTGTGAGTGGGTCAATGTCCCTCCCTCAACTCCTCCATGACCTCTCTAAACCCCTTCTTACTTTTCTCTAGCCCCCTTTGTTTTATTTTACATAGTCCCAATTTTCTAGCAACTCCCCTGTGTCTGTCCCACATTTACTACTAAAATGTGTACTTACGTGTGTGGAGTCTCTGCATTCGGGGCAGAGATCTGTGCAGATATAGGTATAGGAAAAGCGGAACACGTAAACTCCACTCATATGTTTGTGAAGATCATTTTGTAGAACAATTACTGCAAAACATGTTACAAAATGTAGTTTGTGAATATCCCCCTCAGAAACTAACATGTGGTGTGCCACAGGACACCATTTTATACAAATAGTTGTATTAAAAAAATTCAGAAGGGAGCACAAGGAAACATTTAATAATACACTGAATAGTTTTCTGTGTGTGGGAAGATGACATCCCATTCTAAAAAAGAATGACCAAGGTGAAAGGCGAATTTTAGAAATGTTGGCTTTGGGGGTTAGGATCCCCTTGAACTAAAGAGGCTAGAGGAGGGTGGACAAACAGGCCCCTCCCACTTTTCACATATATATATGACCCTAAAGGATGTGTCCCCAAAGCATAAAGACGTTTTGGGGAGGGCCTATGGCCTTCTCCCTTTTTTTTTTTACATATATATATATAGTATGTCCCTGGAGGATGAGGCGTCCTCAGGGCCTAAAGAGGCTCAGGAAGGGGGCCAAGTGGCTCAATCCCATTAATGAAATAAACGATCCTGGGGGATAGGGTCCCCAGGACCCAATAGGCTTGGGGAGGCGGGCCCATGTGGCCACCCTACCCTTTATTTAAAATAAAAGGCACTGGGGAAAGGGGTCTCCAGGGACTAATAAGGCTCAAGAGGGGGGCCACAAAGGCCCCTTTCCCTTTATTAAAAAAGGCCCTGTGGGATGGGTGCCCAGGGCTTAAAGAGTCTCGGAGAGGGGGATCATACGGCCTCTTCCCAATTTTTACAAATATTTAGGATATGTCCTGGAGCATGGGGTCCCCGGGGCCTAAAGATGCTCAGGAAGGAGGTCACATGGCTCCCTCCCTTTGATGAAAATAAATGACCCTGGGGAATGTGGTCCCTAGGACCTAATAAGGTTGGGTTGGGGGGCCATGTGGCCACCCTCCCCTTTAATGCAAATAAATAGCCCTGGGGGATGGGGTCCACAGACCCTAATAAGGTATGGGAAGTAGGCCACATGCACCCCCTCACCTTTAAAAATATATATGGCCCTGGGGGATGGGCACCACAGAGCCAAAATAGGCCATGCAGCCCCCCCTTTTAAAAAAAGAGGCCCTGGGCAATGGTGTCTCCAGGACAAGGGCTTGTGGCCAACCCCCACTGTGCATTGCTAAAGGCCATGCACAGCGTGGGATTGGCTGCAAATGGGGGGGGGCCCTGTGGCCAACCCCCCACCATGCATGACCAAAAGTCCTGCGCAGTGTGGAGTTGGCTGCCTTCATGAGGGCCAGGACCTGCAGCTAAACCCCTTGGGGCTTGGACTTACATGTGGTAATTAAATATTACTTTATGTTAAAAACCTAGAAATGTACTGATAGAAAAACCAAAGGTTAAAATAGCGTGAAAAAAAATATTTTTTTGTTTAAAACACTTTAGAAATTCACTTGTTATTTAAGATGTCATCAGTGTTGTCATAAATTATGTCATAGAACATGTCATGAGTAATATGTGAGGTCATAAGCAGTGCATGGAGGGGGTGCAAGATGTAATTATCTCTGCTAACAATTACTGGTACATGACTGTGTTTTTTGTAGTTTAAAACACTCATGTTGTCACTGACAAATTCACCTAACTATAACCTTACTTTAACCCTTGTTTTCTTCAGTAGAAAAAATTATATATATATATATATATATATATATATACTACCACAATGCTACCACAATGCAGTCCAGTTTGTGGAGCTCTCTGACAGCTGGTGTGATGCATTTGGGAGGCAGACCGTTTGCCTCCAAAAATGTTTGTTACAAGAAAATTATGCTGCACTCGATGAACTGGCCCAATTTACTACTTTATTTCATTTACAGGAAACTGACCGATACATTTCGACCTAGCGGTCTTGTTCATGGTTTGTTAGTCCTTCTTTCATGTCAATATTTATACCTTATTGTCTTACCAGCGGGTTATGAGGCTTCTGGGACTTGTAGTAACATTTAAAAACATTCAAAAGGAAATAAAAGAAAAAAACATGTTTATTCATAGCGAGTGTGTGACCTTAAATAGATAAATATAGAGACCCACAGTTATCTAATTCCTTTCAAAACAAATGATTGTTTCTACAGTGTTTATAGTTCATTCAAAACAGTGCATGGTCATCTCACATCTCGAATTATGTGCTGACTACCCTTTAATAGTGAGGTTGGTAAATACCCTTGATTTGGGCCTCATTTTCTGTAGATTAATCTCTAAATGTCAAGATATATGTCTTTCAGGGCTATAAATACAATTAAAATTAAAATTTAATATACATCCTAACCATGACTGTTGTTACATGATTGTGGCGGTCTGTCCTACATTATTTCATTACTGACCTTGACCATAATGCGTTAGTACCTTAATAAATAAGTATTGCCGCTTGAAATGTAAATCCAATTCAGCTGTCGCAAACCACCTATAACAATCAATTGTTTCTCATAAGTCTGTGGGTAAATATAAATAAATAAAATTCATATATCTGAACCAAAAGTTAAAGAGGGTCTTTTTCCTAAAATAAGACAGTTCTTCAAATTCAATTACACAAAATGTGTTCAATTTACTACAATAAAATGTCTTACATTATGTCCACTTTATTGTCACCTATAATAATTCACTGTTCATAGATGCACACACATATATTCATCAGTATTTAACACAAAAGGAGTCTTAGGCCCTTATTACAACACCTTGCGGTCGGTGTTAAAGTGGCGGTAATACCGTCAAGAGGCCAGCAGTAAAAATAATTCCACGGCGTTAGCAACAAACACCGTGGCGATAACCGCCAGGTGGAAGACAATGTATCGCACATCCCATCACAACCCGCCCATCCACCAGCTTTTCCGGGGCGGAACCAACGCCATCAAAAGCACGGCGGACACAGTACTTGGAAGGGAAACCACTCACCTCTCGACACTCAGCAAAGAACCAGGACGCCATGGGGCCCGAGCTGTAGGTCCTCCCCATGCTGGTCTACCTCCTCATCTACCAGGAGTACCAACGGCAGGGGCGACGACAACAGTGAGTGCTGCACCTAGGAGGCAGGGGATGGGGAGGAAAAAGAGAGTGACACACACACGCAACACACCACCCCCCCACCCTCACCCACAACACCATACACACAAACACTTGCATCAACATTACATTTACACTCCATAACCCCATGGAAAAACGCAAGAACAAAAGGAATAGAGTCAAATCAGTGATATATTAGAAATAGTCAGATATACGTAAGAATTTCTAAAACAGTATTTACAAAAATATACAACATGTACATTGTACACTCAAAATGTCTGTGGGCCACTGGGCTAAAACTCATAGGCCAAGCCCACACTTGACTCCTGCTTCAATACGGAGAGAACACTGTAGGAGCATCAGGTCGAAAACACAGGCACCTCAGGGGGAGGGTGAAAGGGGGTGCACCTCAGCCGGAAGATGGGACAACGCCACTGCTTCTGGAGGGGGCTCCATGCCCACAGCCATGTTCTGGGGAGTGCAAGACCACAGTCTCTCAAGTGGGTGCTTTACCCACTGCTTGCTCATGGGGAGTGCAAGGTCACAGTCTCTCAAGTGGGTAGTTTGCCCACTGCTTGATCCTGGGGAGTGCAAAGCCACAGTCTCTCAAGTGGGTGGTTTGGCCACTGCTTGGTCCTGGGGAGTGCAAGGCCACAGTCTCTCAAGTGGGTGGTTTGCCCACTGCTTGCTCCTGGGGAGTGCAAGGAAACAGTCTCTTGAGTGGATGCCTTCTTCCACTGGTTCTGGAGGGGGCTTTGTGCCCAGTGTGCTTCATCCTGCCAAGGAAAGGGTGAGTGGATGCCGTCTTCCACTGGTTCTGGAGGGGGCTTTGTGCCCAGTGTGCTTCATCCTGCCAAGGATAGGGTGAGTGGATGCATTTCTCCACTGGTTCTGGAGGGGGGCTTGGTGCCCAGTGTGATACATCCTGGCAAGGAGGGGCTGAGTGGATGGCTTCTTCCATTGGTTTTGGAGGGGGCTCTGTGCCCAGTGATGCAACACTTGGGGTGTGACAGTTCACAGCCCCTCACCTGGGTGTCTGAAGCACGGGACTTGCAGGGACCAGGTTGCATGATAGTCCATGGAGGCAGGGCTAGACTCCTTCCGGCGATGGCTATGGCTACAGATGCAAGCTGGTGGTAGTGCCGGGGCTGGTGGGGTGCTGCCAGTGGTGGAGTGAGGCTCCAGCCCTTCTCCTGCAGCCTCAGACGGCTGCCCACTGGGGCTGCTGCCAGTGGTGCTACTGTCAGCGGTGCAGGTGGTGGTGCTTGTGGCGGGGCCTGCGGCGGTGCTAGCTGCAGTGCAGGTGGCGATGCTGGCTATGATGTAGGTGCTGGTGCTGCCAGTGGTGGAGGGAGGCCCTAGCCCTTCTCCTGCAGCCTCGGACGGCTGCCTACTGGGGCTGCTGCTGCTTACAGTAGTGGTGCTTGCGGTGGTGCAGGTGGCAATGCAGGTGGTGGGGCTTGCAGCGGTGCTAGAGGTGAGGCTGCTGGCGGTGCTGGCCATGGTGCAGGTGCCGGTGCTGCCGGTGGTGGAGGGAGGCTCCAGCCCTTCTCCTGCAGCCTCAGAAGGTTGCCCACTGAGGCTGCTGCTGCTGACAGTAGTGGTGCTTGTGGCAGTGCAGGTGGTGGGGCTTACAGCGGTGCTAGCGGCGGGGCTGCTGGCGGTGCTGGCCGCAGTGCAGGTGGCGGTGCTGGCGGTTGGGCTGGTACACACCAGGCCTTCACCTGCAGCCTCAGATGGCTTAAGTGCCTTGGCTGTTTTTTTCTGCCCCTTCCTCACCTTGTCAGATAGTGGAGTGACCTTGGCTCTGGCAGCTGGAGTCTTTGAGGTGACCTTGCTGGGTGGTTGTGGCTCCTTCCCCGTGCTGGATCCTGTCCCCCTCTTCACCTTGACAGGTGGCAGAATGGCTTTGGCCTTGGCAGGGGTTGGTGGCACACTGGCTGGGCTGACGGGTGCCCCCTTTGAGCATTTGATAGCTGCGGGAACCACAGCGGACGACGATTTGGTGGCTGAGGTGCTGGGCTGGGTTCTGACCACCCTGGCCCCAGGGGAAGGACGGGGGTAGGGGTAGGGAAGAGGTCAATGTTTGCCAGGAAAAGCTTCTTAGGGACACTGGGGCGGGACGAGGGAGAGGGTTTGGGAGTTGAAGAAGAGGGAGTGGTTGTAGGAGAGTCTGTCTTCAGAGTTTGGGTGCAGGTGCATGGGCTGGATGCTGTTTTGAGGTGGGTGGCTGTTGGGTGGGTGGGTGCTTGCATTTGTGTACTTTGGGAGGAGGGGTCACAGACACACTAGGAGAGGACACAGGGGACGTGTGCATGGATGTGGGGGTGGTGACTGCCAGTGAGGGGTGTGTTGTGATGGGCGTGCTGGTGATAGAGGTAGTGGATCAGGATGTAGTGCATGCAGGTGTGAGTGGAGACATTACTGTGAGGGAGGTGGATGACGAGGAGGAGGTGGACACAGTGGAAGCAGTGGATGTTGATGTGTCTGCATGGGGATGGTGTTTGTGTGAGTGCCTGTGATGAAGTGTGATGCTTGTGTTTGCCTGAGCCACTTCTGTGTGGTGATTTGGGTGAATGCTGGTCTGAAGGTGTGCTTGAGATAGGTTGAGGTTGAGAGGATTGGGACTGGGTGGAGGAATTTGGAGGAGGGAGGCTAGAGACAAGGACACTGGCTGCCATCAGTGCTGAGGCCAGAGCCTGAAATGCTCTCTGTTGGGCCACCACGCCATAGTGAATGCCCTCCAGGTATGCATTTTTTTGTTGCAAATACTTCTCGACACCCTGGATGGCATTCAGTATGGCTGACTGCCCAACAGTGAGGAATCTCAGGAGGTCAATAGCTTCCTCACTGAGGGCTGCAGGGCTGACTGGGGCAGGGCCTAAGGTACCTGGGGCGAAGGAGATGCCCACCCTCCTGGGTGAGTGGGCACGGGAAACATGCTGAGGGGCTGCTGGGAGGGTGGTGCTGGCAGAGGGGTGGCGGCTGTACCTGTTGCTTTGGTGGGCACAGAGGTGTCTGCCACCACCAGGGAGCTTCCATCGGAGGAGGAGTCACTGTCTGTGGTGTCCCCTCCTGTCCCTGTTGTGGTGCTCCCCTCACCCTCTGTCCCATTGATGCCCTCACTGTCGGTGGATTCGGCCTCCAGGCCCAAGTGTGATGCAGCTCCCTCCATCAGATGATGCTAATGCACACAAGGACAGGGTGACAAAACAAAATGGGGGGAGAGAAAGAAGATACACTTAGTCAATGCCAGCAATAACACTACCGTTGGAGTACACAACTCAGAGGGAGCAGCATAATATACTAGGCCATGCACTACCAGTTACTAAGATAGTCACCAGCCCATGGGGGACAATGCCTAACGCCATTAGCTGCACACCTGAAACCCACAGGAACCTGCCCAGTAGTAGATGAACACTAACCCTATTGGGGGTGGAGAGCCTCAGAGCCTGTCCAACAAGGGACCTATCCTGCCATGTTCGCCCTGGCCTAGGGGCACCCACAGCCCACATCCCCCACCCAGGTAAACCTTAATGGACGCCCAGTCATGAATCTGAATCTCTACTCATCCCCTTGTGGATGGTGTGATGCCTTCATGCGCCCATCCAACTCCGTATAGGCCACCGCCAGGATGCGGAACATCAGGGGGGCAGGGTACGACGGGCACCCTTTCCTCGTTGGGAGGCCAGCCCCAGCTGGGCCTTTGCTGTCTTCCTTGCCCAGCGGCGCAGGTCCTCCCACCCTTTGCGGCATTGGGTGCTTTGCCTGTCAAAGACCCCCACGGTCCGCACCTCCTTGGTGACGGCATGCCTAATTCCCTTTTTCTGATCGGCGCTGACCTGCATAGAAAAGACAGCAAAAAAGGGCATTAGTTAACTGTCCAGACCGTCACACTCATGGCCCACCATATCTCTACCAACCCCTGACGCACATACATTGACCACCATACATGCATCACCCTGGTCAGGATGCCTCAGCCCCCCCTACATGTGGCTTACACACACAGCACTCCATACATTCATGGCCCACCCATCATGCTCACAGTGTACTCACCTGTTTGTCTGGAGGACCGTAGAGTAACGTGTACTGGGGTAGGACCCCATCCACCAGTTTCTCCAACTCCTCCACAGTGAAGGCAGGGGCCCTTTCCCCAGACAGATGAGCCATTGTCGCTTCCAGACACAGGTCTACTGTTGAAGGTCAGGTAGCAAGTGAGTGAACAGATAGAAAATGGCGGTCATGTCTGCGGCGGTGAGTACCGTCACCGCAGGCGTACATTTCCATTGACTCCTGGAACCCATAGGGCCCAATGATAACCAATGTGAAGTTGCAGGGCGGTCATCGACCGCCTACCGCAATGGCACACAACGCCGGCGGAATTACCTCATTTCTACTTGTCCGTCCTTACAGGTCAGGCAGCCGCCATTTCAGGGAGGCAAAGGCCATGGCACCTAACTGCATCACAGCAGACATTGGCACATACAGGTTCTGTAAAGTAAAAGATGCATCATTATTTCAATTGATGTGTGAATAAGACCTTCTGCTCACCATTTTCCTCCATAGGCTTCTGCCGCTGAGGATGAATATGAGATAACGACATCCTCCGGTTTACAGACTTAATCGGGCCACAATCCAAGAACTGTGTGCCCAAATGGAGCCAGACCTGATGTCAGCTGTCCACCAGCCCACAGGTATCCCCCCTCTAGTGCAGGTCCTGTCAGTGCTCTATTTCCTGGCAAGTGTTTCCTTCCAAACAACAGTGGCCATGGCATCAGGGATGTCTCAGCCAATGTTCTCAAACGTGTTGACCAGAGTGTTGTCAGCCCTGCTGAAACACATGCGCACCTACAGTGTATTCGCCCAGGTGGAGGATTTGGCCACAGTGAAAGCTGACTTTTATGCCCTGAGACATATCCCCAACATCATTGGTGCCATAGATGGTACACATGTAGCATTTGTCTCACCCGGAGAAATGAACAAGAGTTCAGGAATAGAAAATGCTATCACTCTATGAATGTGCAGATGGTGTGTTTGGCGGACCAGTACATCTCCCATGTGAATGCCAAGTTTCCTGGTTCTGTGCATGACACCTTTATTTTGAGGAATAGCAGCATCCCGTATGTGATGGGCCAACTCCAGAGGCACCGGGTGTGGCTAATAAGTGAGCCCAAGTTCACCACCCACTATAAGTTTGTGTCTGGGTATGTGTTTGTCCCTAAGGGTTAGTGTGTGACTAACAGGTATCCCTCGATACTTGCAGGTGACTCTGGTTACCCCAACCTCTCATGGCTACTGACCCCAGTAAGGAATGTCAGGACAAGGGCAGAGGAATGTTAGAATGAAGCACATGGGCGAACAAGGAGGATCATTGAACGAACTTTTGGCCTCCTGAAAGCCAGGTTCCGGTGCCTCCAACTGACAGGTAGATCCCTGTACTACTCACTCAAGAAGGTGTACCAGATCATCGTTGCATGTTGCACAACCTGGCCTTGAGATGCCAGGTGCCTTTTCTGCAGGAGGATGAGCCTGGAGATGGTCTTGTGGCAGCGGTGGTGTTGCGCCGCCGCGTGCGTCTCGAGCCATACATTCGGCTCGGGACGCAGAACGCGGCCACAAGACGCGCCGCGCCCCCAGACTACTCTGCATTCTCCGAGACCCCAGAATTGGCATGGGGCCTCGCTTTCCTTTTCTGCACCATGCGTACAGGCAGGTCTGAACCCCCCCACTCACCTGTTCTGTTCTTTTCTTTTCTTTTCTTCTCTGCTTTTCCCTGGCTATTTGGTTGTGCCTTCCTTTATGTTTTTTTCTCCCTTCCCATATCTCCCTTCTTTTCCCAACATTCCTTGTTCCCTGCTCTCTATGGTTCCTAGTTCATTCTATTCTATGTATCTTTTCCCTATCTAAGATGGTGTCTTTGTACTTCCTGTTTGTTGGTATTCAAGGACTGTGATTCTTTCTCTCCTTGCGCTGCAACACTTTCTGTGTGGATGGTGTCTTCGCTCCTGTTTCTTTGCCTTTCTGTGCTGGTTCTCGTCGATTCAGTGTATTTCCTGTATTTTGCCTCTGTTGATTCCTGTTCTTTTGTTCCTGTTTCAGGAATCTATCTGTTTGGAGGTTTTTCCCCTTTTCAGGTTTTTTTTCCCTCTGGCGCTATTTCTGAAGGGCACGGACTGTTCTTGGCGTTTCCATTGCCTAGAGCACCGTGGCTACCAGAAAGAGTCGCCCCTATTTGGGCCAAAGCCGAACATTCAAGACCCACGCCACTCGATCTGCGGATTCCAGGTGTAAGCAGCACGTGAGTCGTGACAGGTGGAGCCTGTGGACAGTGAGGAAGAGGAGGCAGAGGAAGAAGATGTGGACAACAGAAGTAATATAATTCAGCAGTACTTCAAGTGACACACAGGTAAGACACTATAACTTCACTTTACATTTCAGTTTTCTGTTGGACATTGTACATGGCAGCCTGATTTCCCTATGTCTATGGCCACTTACTGTACCCTTTGGCATCTCTATTTTCAGATCTTTGTGGCCCACTCTGGCTCCTGGTATGTTTACTGCTGCCCACTAAAGGTCATACCAATGTATAAATGACTGTAAATATGATTTGCTGTGTTTTCAGAATGTTGTACTAATACATGATTCAATCATTTGACAGACTCAAGATTAGTATTTATTCCAAGGGTGTTTATTTAAGTGCTCATACGTAGAGGGGGATGTGCAATGGGCTGGGGTGATGGTGGAGGAATGTCCAGTTAGAGTTCAGTCTCTTTGTATCACAGGTGCATTGCCCAATGGGGCATAGGAAGAGGAGTAATGGCAGTTCAAGGTGGACAGGGTGACAGAGTAGGACAGAAGGGTGACAATGTTCTTGGCAATGTTCTCTGGCTTCTGCCTGGATCGCAGGGACCGTTTGTGGGGTGGTTCTCCTTCTGCAGGTGGTGGGGTGCTGGTGGCTTGTTGGTCCTGTGGCAGGGCCTCCTGTCCACTAGCGCCGGCGACGGTGGAGGGTGATTCTTCTGTGTTGCTAGTGTCAAGGGGCCTGTTGGTGTGCCACTGCCTCCCTCAAGGTCTTGCCCATGTCTGCCAGCACCCCTGCAATGGTGACCAGGATGGTGTAGATGTTTTTGAGGTCCTCCCTGATCCCCTGGTAATGTCCCTCCTGCAGTTGCTTGGTCTCCTGCAACTTACAGTATCTGGCCCATGGTGTCCTGGGAATGGTGGTATGCTCCCAGGATGTTGGAGAGTGGGTCCCCTGGGCCTGTCCTCCCCCTGTCGCACAGCAGTCCTCCCAGCGTCCCTGTTGTCCTGTGCCTCTGTCCCCTGAACCGTGTGCCCACTGCCACTGACCCCAGGTCCCTGATCGTCCTGTGTTTGTGGGGTTGCCTGGGGTCCCTGTAGTGGTGGACACACTGCTGATTGTCGTGTCCTGGGGACAGTGGCATGGGCCCGCTGGGTGGGTGCTGTGCTGGTGTTTCCTGAGGGGGGGAGATCTGTGGTGGGTTGGGACTGTGGCAGGGTAACTGACTGTCCAGAGGTCCCTGATGGGCCAGGTTGGTCATCCTGATGCAAGTGTGCAGAGCTGCTGTCATCACTGTGGGCCTCCTCTGGGGGGGGACTCGATGTTGGTGGCAACTCTGGTGACATTGAGTAGGGGTCCCGTAGGGAAGAAAATGCAGTGTTATTGTATCTGCGTGTGGCATCTTGTGCATGGGTTTGTTTCCCTGTATGGTTGGGGAGCCTGGCAGCTTAGGCTTGTGTGCATAGTGATTTTGTGGGCTAGGTGATTCTCCCTAAAGGGCATGCAGTAGTGATGGGTGTCCATGCAGGTCTGTGATGGTGGTCCATGGATTGGTGTTACATGCAGGGCTTGGTTTTGGGATGGGTGGGTTGTGATGGTGGGGTATATGTGAAGTGGTGGAGTGATGGGGGTGAAGGTAGGGGTAGAAGTTTGTGATGGCATGCAGGTAGGGTGGGGGATATAGTAGTAAAGATTTGACTTACCAGAGTCCAGTCCTAATGCTACTCCTGCGAGGCCCTCAGGATGCATTATTGGCAAGACTTGCTCCTCCCATGTTGTTAGTTGTGGGGGAGGAGGTGTGGGTCCACCGCCAGTCCTCTGTATGGCTACCTGGTGTCTTGCAACCACGGAACACACCTTCCCCCATAGGTCTTTCCATCTCTTCCTGATGTCATCCCTTGTTATTGGGTGCTGTCCCACGGTGTTGACCCTGTCCACGATCCTCCGCCACAGCTCCATCTTCTTTGCAATGGACGTCTGCTGCACCTGTGATCCAAATAGCTGTGGCTCTACCCGGATGATTTTCTCCACCATGACCCTTAGCTCCTACTGTGAAAACCTGGGGTGTCTTTGGGGTGCCATGGATGTGGTGCGAGTGATATGTGTGAGGATGTGTGGGGTGATGTGTGGGGCAATGTGTTGTGGTGTGTGGTGTGAGGTGCGTGCATGGTGTATGGGTGATGGTGTTATGTGGCTCAGATTGAGTGGGTGCTCCTGGCTTGTGTCTCTCTCTGTTGGCAATCTTTTTTTGTTGTTGAAAGGGTTGTGGGTAATGTGGGTGTGTGTTTTATAGTGGTGTGAGTGTGTGGATGTGGTGTGTGTATGTGTGTCAGGTGTGTGTAGTTTGAATTGTCCAATGTGGTGTAGTTTTGTAAGTGTGTGTGTGTATTTTGAGCGCGGCGGTGTGTATCGCCAATGGTTTACTGCAGTTGAAAGACTGCCACAGTGATTCGTGGGTCCTGATACTGTGGGCGTATTCCTGTTGACATAACAGTGTGGGTTTCAGTACCGCCAATTTATCACTGACCTTTGGTCTGGCGGACTTGTGTGGGTGTCTGTATACTGGGGGATTTCTCAGTGTGGGTCATAATACCCGTAGCAGAATACTGCCGCTGTCACAGTATGTTGGCAGCCGTCAGAAAGGCGGTAGGCGGCATTTACCACCTAGGTTGGAATGAGGGCCTTAGTTCTTAACTGTATAATGTATCTTGATTCAGATTGGTGAAGTTTACTTGTCCAGCCTCCCCCTCTTTCATGTTCCGGTATGTGATCTATCCCATAGTATCTCAGCAATCTCTCTCGATATCCCGGAAGGTGTTTGGCCACTGCACACCTCAAAACCACAGGCTGTAATATGTTTCAATATTCTATTTCTGTACATGCATGTGGTGCTGCCAACATATTTTAAGCCACAATGGCATACGATCTCGTACACTACAAATCTCATATCGCAAGTGATTCTAACTTTAATAGGTGTTTCCACTTGACCTTTATTGAGATATGTTTTCATTGATTTTCTACTTTTGCATGCTTTACATTGTTGGCATTTAACAAAGCCTTTTTGTTGTTCCATAAGGCAGTTTGTTGCCAATTTTGGTGATAAATGACTTCAAACCAATTTATCTTGCAATGATGGAGCTCTACGGAAACTCATAAATGGTCTATCCCTTATTAGTGGGGCTATGTTAGTATTATTTTTTAGGCTGTTCCAATGTTTTTGTAAAGCTCTCTTTATTTGATTACTTTCCTTACTATACATGGTTATCCTCCTCAGTGAATTTTCCTCTTTTATATATCCATTTTTTTTGTGTGGAATCAACAATTCATTTTGTGTTTTATTCTTGATTTTCTCTAAGCTCTTATCCAGAATGCTTTTCTTATATCCTCTATTTTTGAATCTCTGTATTGTTTTATGTTATTGGTTCATAGCCTCTTTGTCATCTGAACAATTTCTACGCATGTGTGTCCGTTCCCCATAGGGTATGCTGGTCAGTAATGGGATAGGAAGAAAGCTTTTCCATGTAGAATGCTACTTGTTGATGTTTTCTTTCTGTATAGAGTGGTTTCAACTTTGTCACTCTGCACATAAATGGTAAGATTCCAAACATTGATGGTTGTCTGAGTTGTCTCACATGTGAACTATAATTCTAAATCATTTGTGTTCAAAATGTTAAAGTAGGTCTGAAATTCACCTTTTGTACCATGCTAAGTAATGAATAAGTCATCATTGTATCTTACCCAACGCATTATTTGATCCAAATATCTGCCATTAGCATAATACTCTTAGGGCCAGATGTAGCAAACGTTTGCGAGTCGCAAATGGCCCGAATCGCTATTTGCGACTCCGCAAAATCGGATGCAAAAATCCCATTACCGACTCGCAAAAAGCGATGCGAGCCGTTACCGACTCGCAAAATGTGCGACACCATTTTGCGACCCGCAAATAGGAAGTCGCAATTTGCGAGTCGCAAACCATATGTAATTGCAACTCGCAAATTGCGACTAGTCGCAAAAAGCCCAGTTTGCACGTCCCATTTACCACTAACTCAGAGCAGGTGGTAATCATTACCAAAGTATAAAAGGAGACCCAGAAGGCATCTGGGTTACTCAAGATGGCAGAGATATACCTGATAGCAGTGAGGAGGAGAGTCCACGCAGCCCAGCAGAGGAGGAGGAGGAGCCAGAGACAGGAGAAGATTTACAGAACAAGGCAGACTCTTTTTCAGCAAACTGAGGAAGAAATCTATGACAAATACAGACTTAGCAGCGCAGCTATACTAGAATTAATTGAATTACTCAAACCACAGCTAAAACGCCAGACGCTGCGCGGCTGCGCCATCCCTACGCGTGTGCAAGTGCTATGCTCACTGCACCTCTTAGCCTCGGGGAGCTATCAGGGGGTCATTGCTGTGGCAGGTGGGGTATCCCAAAGTGCACTATCAAGGTTCCTCAGGGCATTCCTAGATGCCATACTCACACACATGTCTCACTACATATACTTACCCAGGAATGAGGCAGAAATTGACAGTACCAAGTTGGACTTTTACCGGATTGCCAACTTTCCCCATGTCATAGGGTGTGTAGATGGGACACATATTCAAATATGCCCTCCTGCAAACCTGGAATATCTGTTCCGCAACAGAAAGTGTACCCACTCACTCAATATTCAGGTTGTTTGTGACGCCCATTATGTCATCACTGACATTGTAGCGAAATTTCCAGGCAGTACTCATGACTCCTACATTTTTAGGCACAGTGGGATACACCAATGCCTGGAACGTGGGGAGTTTGGAGACGGATACCTCCTAGGTAGAGCTGTATACACCTTGTAGACATACACACAGATCAATGTGCACACCAACCAGGACTTTCTAACAGTGTACTGTTTGTGCCCAACAGGTGACAGTGCATATGCACTACGGCCATGGATAATGACTCCGTACTTAACACCCAGCAATGAATGTGAGAGACGATACAACAGCACACATAAGAGGACCAGGAACCTGATTGAACGCACCTTTGGATTGCTGAAAACACGGTTCAGATGCCTCCACCGAAGTGGAGGTGCCCTCCAGTATACCCCCATAACGGCATTCAAAATTGTTGTCGCATGCGCTATCCTGCACAACATTGCCACCCGACGTGGGCTACCTCTCACCCCTGCAGACCCAGATTCTGAGGATGAAGAGCAAGAGCAACCACATCGCCATCATGGGGATCGGAGCATCGCAAATCAAGGCAGACTGAGACGGCAACACATCGCAACCCAATACTTTGGAAGGTACGTGTCAACTTCAACCATACTCACCTATTGACCAAACACTCCATTTGTTAAGTGGAACAATAAAATTATTTAATATGTCCAGAAATTTAACTATTTACAATGACAAACTGTTCAGGGAGTTCAGAAAGCCAACCTGGCATGGGGCACATTGCCATCATGTGCCCCAACATCAGGGACAGTGTTTAGTTTATGGCCTACGGCGGCCTCTGCCAGCCTGGCTGGTCCCAGGTTGTTCAGCAGTGCTCTGCCTCGTACTCCCACTCCGGAGCACCCTGGTGTCACAAGCAGAGACACTGCTCACAGTGCAGCCCTCTTCGCTGTCCCGTGGGGTGTCCCCTGTACCCCTGTACACATGCTGTGCCTCCATGAGGTCGATCACATGGGTGATCCGGCCCAGGCCTCTTGCCACATCACCTGCAAAGTGGCCCATTTCCACCTGGAGGCCGACTGTTCTTCTTGACAGCCCAGTGGTGTTGACTGCCAGTCTGCAAATTGAGGATGCCATCCTGTCCAGCCTCTGGAGCAGCTGGCGGTCCCTGCGCCACCCACCCTTGCTCTGTGACAGCAGTCCAGCCACCAGTTCACGCATGGACAGGGCTAGGTCCCCAGTGTTGTTGCCTATTACTTCCAGTTGTGCATGGAGCTGCTGCATGCTGTTCTCATTGCTCCTTACAAAGCGGTGCAGAACCCCACTAATCCTCCCTAACATTTGGTTCTGCAGGCGCTGACCACGTAGCAGTTGTGCCTCTGTCATGGTGGTGGATGGATGCTCTGACTCGGCCTGCAGCCCTGCTCTCCTCAACCTGCGTCGCCTGTGCAGCAGTGGATGCCATGTGAGATGTGCCGTGGCACTCCTGGCTGTTGCTGGTGCAGCCTCCGGAACCACTGTTGCAGCAGGTGTTGTCATCAAGGGGATGGTGTTGTGGTGCAGGTGGGAGTGGTGGCTGCTCCTGTGCTTTCCTCATGGGGCTGGCTGACTGTTGGCACCTGGCTGCTGTGGCTGGTGGTGGGGTCTTGTGGGAGACCTGTGGGACATGGGGAACAGACTGTCAGTGTCTACTGTCTGTTGCACACTTCCTAATAAACATTTGCCTATTGACTGCCTACTTGAATACATTGCCCATCATGCATCATGCTGGTATATGCTACCCTGAAATGGAGCTATCTTGGTTTTGCATGCCCCTGTGTACATGGTGGGTGGGGGTATGGCATTGATGGGGGTACAGGCATATCACATGGTACTCACCGGTTGATGTCCTGGGCTCAGAGGTGTCCAGATCTCCGAATCCTGTTACAGCCTCCTCCTCCAGGGGTGTGGGTGGTGGTATGGATGATGGTCCCCCTCCTGTGCCTCTCATCTCCCGGAGCCTTTCTGCCACCCTCTCCTTGGTCCGGGAGCGGAGGTCATACCACCTCTTCTTTATCTCATCGACACTCCTGTGGCTGACCCCCAGGGAGTTCACCTTTTCCTGAATATCCTGCCAAATTCTTTTTTTAGTAGAGTCTGGCACATTGAGGGCTGCCTTCCCAAATAGCTCATCATGGTGCTGACAGCATTCCTCTGTCAGCACCTCCAGCTCCTTCTCAGCAAATTTCAATTTCCTCTTTCTGGGAGTGTCAGCCATTGTTGCTGTTGCTCTGTTTGCCGTTCTGCTGTTAAAAAGGATGTGGCTGTGATGTCATCATCATGTGCCAGGAAGTGTTTCTAGAGTGTTCTGGAGTGGTTTCTGGAGTGTTCTGCAGCACCTGCAATCAATTTTCATGATAATCGCAATTTGCGACACCCACTCGCAAATTGCGTGTCCGTTTTTTAGCGCGGTCGCAAAAAGCGACCTCGCAGACAGCAGACTCGCTATCTGCGTTGCGACTCCGGGTGTGAGTCGCAATTTGTCCCCGAAAGTTGTACCTGCATTCCTATTAGCAACACGCAAATTGCGAGTCGCACATGCTCGCAAATAGCGAGTCGCTAATTTTTTGGTACCTACATCTGGCCCTTAGTTCCACGCTATCTCCTTTTCCCACCAGCCCACTGTTAAATTTTAATAATTGGTTGATAAAGAAATTCCCATTGCTGTGCCACATTGTTGATGATAGATTTCATGATTGAAGAAAATTTTTATTAGTTAACCATAATTCAATCATAGAGAAGAGCATTCTCATGTGTTGCAGTTCACTCACTTTGCGTTGCTTCAAAAATATTCAAAGGCTCTCAATCCTATTCATGCTTAATAGATGTGTATAAAGATACAGCATTGATTGTTACCAACAAATAATCATCCTGCCAGTGCATCTTTGTGCAAATTCTTCATAAATCACCAGAATCTTTGATCTATGAACTCAGCGTCTTTACTATTGGTGCTAGATAGCAATCCACATAGTCAGATATCCTTTCAAATAATGAAACACAAGCAGATACAATTGGTCTCCCAGGAGGATTACTCTTTGATTTGTGTATCTTAGGTAGAAAATATATAGTTGGAATTGTGGGACTGTCCTCCCTTAAGAACCTATATTCATATTTATTAAGGAGACAGTCTTGGTACCACTCTTGAGGCTTTCTTTTACTTTGATCATTTGTTGGTTCATTAGGTTTTTGTACAATTTCTTATCATTTGTCTCATTGCTCAGTTGGGCATAGTTTTCTCTTCTGTAATCCTGTGTGTTTAATATGACAATATTGCCACAGTTATCAGCCGGTTTGATAATAATTTTGTCATTATTTGCCAGGTTTGGCAATGCCTTGTGTCTTCTAAAGACAGATTTTCTTTCCTCCCTAGAGTTCCCTCTTTCATTAGCTTATCGAATTCACCCAAAACCATCTCTGCAAATATATACATTTTATTTTCTGGCTATAAAACAGGGCAAAACATTAACTTTTCCTTAAATTTACTGGATTCGTTTTTAATAGTGTCAATGCCTAAATTCCTCAATACCTCCTTTTCTGTTTTGTCTTGATCCTGTAAGTCATGCTCCAAAACAAAGAGTGTTTAAATATATGGTATTTGATCCATACCAATATCTACCCAGTCCACATGATTATTCTCCGTGTTCTGAGGTCTTTGATGATGTTGTTTCATGGCATGATACTTTGCTAATTTTAGTTTTCTTATGAATTTATAAAAAAATAATTGTGTCTGTGTAGATGTAATGGGTTTCTGGGCAAAATGTCAATCCTTTATTTAGTACCCTGTGCTCAATGGATGTGTGTTTGTAATCCGATAGATTGACCACCAAATCCGGTTTGTTTATTGTTTCTGTTTTAAGCTCCTAGGGGTACTGTATTTTTTCGTTTGGCCCTCCTATATACATATTATTTTTTAAAGTGCGAACACCCTGGGATTTGCTCTACACAGACAAAGTCATTTGAAATCATTATTTATGCAAAGGTATGAAATTAACTAAATAGAAATGTTTTCATGGTTATCCTGCACAACATCACATTACTGTTGGTTAAAAGAATAAGAGGTAGTGAGTTCCACAATCGGTGGAGTTTGAATACCAGTTAAGCTATTGAGAAATATAATATAGAGACAGTCCCCAAGTTAGTTCCTGCTTGATTACTGGATGACCATGATTCTCAGGGAGCACATAAGAATTTATGGTGAAAACAGGGAAATTGTTAATGATGTACAGAATAAGAACCAGGAGTAACAATTGAGGATTAAACATGTTATAGCTTTTCCCTGGTACTACTTCCTACTACCTCTGAAACTTGAACTTCAATTCACAAAGAGGGCAACTACTATAGGATTAAGTAAACTCAGATATTCCAAGGCTCCAAAAAAATGTCAAACTCTATGCAATGTTTATTGCTCTCATTATGTTTGTTTATTTTCTATACAATTAACAATTTCCATAATCTCCTCAAAATTCCCACTGGATCTTTTCAAAAACTTAAATGAAAAAGAAAACCTCTTTTTTGTAAAAGTAGCCATATTTTCTTGAAGACAACCATGCTGCTAAAACAGCAAAGTTTTCTTTTATGAAAATCAATCACAGGGCTGGTGGTCCACTGGCTTCTGCTGTGCAGCATCCCTCTCCTTGTGGCCAATCATAGTGAGTCGCAAATTGTGAACTGCCAAATGAATATTCATTAAACAGGATAGTCCTCAACTCTCCATGATTCCCTTTTTTGAGAATCAACCCATTTGTACATAGGTTGATTCACAAAATCATATTCCATTTGCAAAAAAATCAGGGCAAAATTTGTGACTACATTTTGAAAATGGAATATTCATAATATGGCCCTGTTTCCTCTTTTCTCAAAGAGTCCAAAAGAGTATGAGGCAAATCAATGTGAATTGAGTAGGGATGAAAATTAACTGAATAATCAGCTTTGTATGTGAGACTGCTAATGGTGATAGTTGACTGATAGTTGACTGATGCATGTCAAGATATTGGTCATATTCGATAGATCTCTCTTGGCCTCTAGTCATCTAGTTGTAGCCAATGAATCCTTCAAAAAGAACAGACCGAGATTTCAGGGGTCCTTACTTGAACTATATTGTAGGTGGGGTCACTATTGAGGCATGCAGGCAAAACATTACACATTGAATAAAATAAACATTTCAAGCAGTGCACACACAGACTCACAGAGAGCCTGTCTTAGAGACTCTTAGAATCTTCATCTGTCCTTATTCCTGTTCTAGGGTGAATACAGCTAACACCCCATAGATGTCAATGAGCTATACTGTGATACCAGACAAATGTCCTTCAGATTGGCTCAGTGGCTGAAGATGTTTTTGAGCAGTGGAGTGCACAACGAGGCTGTGCATGGGCCCCCCCCCGGGTTTCCCTTTACGCCAGCCTTTCCATGGCAGTGTAAATCACCATGGACAGGCTGGCAGTTGGGGACTCCTAATCCAGTGCTTCCCTGGCTGATTACAACCACCGGGACCGCCAGGCTGCAGGCTGGTGGTAGCCTGGCAGTGTCTGCGGTTGGACCGTGGTGGATCCACCACAGTCATAATGTGCTGGTTGGACTGCCACGACCGCGGTGGTCCAACAGCCACTCTTACCCTTGCAGTCTGGTGAATGTCAGGGTCATAATTACCCCCTATGTATCTCATTCTTGTAATTTGTGACCAGCTTACCTGATCACATATAATTTTCTGACCCTGTCAGTTGTCTGTTTTGAACTGGTGAACTCAGTGAGAGGCCTTTATTGCAATGTGCTGTTTATTTTTATACTACCACACAAGGTACTTGAGTACTGGAAGAGATATATGCAAATCATATCCTATTTTGATATAAAGAACAAAGACTTCACCTACAGGCTCATCTTGAAATATCTGAAAGGTCGCCTCACTCATAGCTTATCTTGGCATGCTTCTTCATAAGCAACATCCCACACTGGAGTAGGATAGTGCCACTCAAGAGGACTCAACCAAAAAATGGTAATTCTTAGATATTTTTTTCTACTGGACAGATTCAAAGGTCCAGATCATGAGTTAAAAATACTTAGGTGTATACCAAAAGAAAATATCTTTTTTAATGGGTACCCTTGGTATGGGTTAAATTAACATTGTGGTATAAAAGTAGAAAGTAATGTTTCACCTGACCACCTCAAGATACCAACATGTTTAGGCCTAACAAAGTGCCACAGCTGTCAAAAGTCTTCATCAGGGCCAGAGATCTTCCTACCCATTTAATACATGTGTTGCATGCAGAAAAAGGAGGCCAAGGTTCTCATACCTATCTGTTCTTATTCAGTACATAATCCTGTAGGAACAAATAAAACCAAAACATGTCTCTATGCAAAAATTAACAAACTGGCTCACAGAAAAGGGTATATTGTCAGTGTGTGTTACCAGATTCAAGTATGTATTTATTCTTCATACTTTCCCCATAAGTGAGCATTGCAAATCTCTAGAAGGAGAGAGGGATCCTTGTGAGAGATGGCAACACCAAAACCTTTCCGATCTTTACAACGTCCCTTCACATAAAGTGCTCACCATCATCATCAATGCCTCCCTTACTCAAGGCTTTTCCCCACAAGCTCCCTAGATAGGTCAGAGCCTTCCATTAGGCCCATATGGTCACTCCAACTATTAGCTCTTCATTTATCCACTCTTCATTAGCAAGATAATCAAAGAAGCAGTCTCTGCACAACTCCATGATCACGTCTAGGTCAACCATCCTATGTAAGACTAACATTCTGGCATCAGATTATACTGCAGCAAGCAGCTAGCTAAATTGCAAATCATAGAGAGCAGCCACCTACTGCTTGTGAAACAAGGTTGTCTGCAGAATTCATATAATTGCTTTTGTGAAATTGCACACAAATTTGGCAAAACTATGCGAAATGATGTGTAATTATGCAAAGCGCAAATCAATCTTTTCATGATACAATTTAGCGTGAGATGTGTCCTTGTGTCAAATGTTGGCACAAGGACATATTTAGTGGGAAAAACTCAAGCAAAATAGAAAAAAACACTGAGAATAACAGCTGCTCGCATTGTGTTGATCTCATGCAATTAGGGTAAAGTCTTACAGTGAATGGCATGCTTGTGCTAAATATTTCCTGCAGTTAGCATACAATAATGTGAAGTAGTGAAATAACATTATCATTTTGGAATCTTTCGCATAACAAATGAAATGTTAAATTATCAAAATTACACAAATTATGTCAACATATTTTAATTTTTGCCTAGTCCTAGCGGTCTGTAATGAATTTCTAAAAGGATGCTGTGTAGTTCTCAGGGGGTTGACTTGATGTTGAAATTCTGTTTGGCATAGAAAAATCTTTTTATTTTATTCATGGATCATTTGTAGAACCTGTTGAGACATTAGTGGTGGGTTTTGTCATCTTTCTTGTTTTTGTTCTTCCATTGCTATTGCCGTGCACTGATTTCAGTTGCAGCTTTCTATGTCTTCATTGGCTTAAATTGGCTGTCCATAGAAAGTTGTTTCCTTACTGGAGAGTTGTTAATAAAATAATGGTGTACTTTAAAGATTTTTCTTTGTGTGCAGCAAGAGGCTGAAAATCAACCCTATTTGAAATATAGAGAAAAGAAAACAAGATCTGGGGCAAGTCTGTACAAGTTAACATTTTAATTTGAGCTCCTCCTCATTTCATATTATACAAGCCACTTCCAAGTCCATGACTGCTGTCCCTCTTTCTGCATCATAGGCTGCACTATATCCATTACTGGCAAAGTGAAATCACTAGGGCTTATTCGTGACTCTCTTCTCAATCTTCATAAATTAATTAATGTCTTTGAAAGTAAAGTCACTCTGAGGCTTTGATTGATTCATGGACTCTAACATTTCCTTCTAGAACAGGATCTCACATATGTGGCCAAAGCATTCTCACTGACATTCCAAATATTAATTTTGTCCCACTCTAAGACTCCTTGCATGCTGCAGTGCATCTTGACAAAGGGATTTGTCACTGTGATAACACATCAACCCTGTACTGCACTTGATGTTGAAATAAGAGCTCAATACATAATTTTTCATGCTGGGTTCACAAACGGTTACATTCTTATCAGTTTTGCTACCTACCTAGGAAGTTGAAGATTCTCAAGATGAAAACAGATTTTGAACCAGTTGTTTTCCAGATATGCTCTCAAAGTCGTGCATGCTATTCAGCCATCAATGCACACTATCACCTCTCTTCCGATGTTTAGAAGAGAGATTAAACTATTTCTCCAGCATCTATGGACTTTGACATGGAAGAGTTTTCACAAATTGATGTGGTATCCGTAGGTCTGGTTTTGACCATTACTTGGTTGTATTACCTCCCACAATCTAACTGAACATAATTTGGTTATTCCTGATCTGCTGTGATTTGTACATAATTTGTTTTTTTAGTTTCTTATTGACTTGTGTTTATATGTTAGATCATATTTGGTATTTGCATCTGGCAAGTGCTCTGATGTTCTAAGGACTTGCATACACTATATACAATATAAAACAATAATGTGGACAATTTGACTGTAGGACTATAACACAAAAATAATATGCATATTCTAGGCAGTTTCAGAAGCAAACTAAATGAAATATTGGAAATATGCAAGTTATTCCAAGATTATACCGTCCCTTTCGGTTCTCATATATGAGACGAATGATGAGGTTAAACCTGGTATAATATAAAATATGTTACATGTATCACAATAATTGTAAGATTTAATGGTGGTTATTTATTACTCATCACTAAAGGCCAATTTTAAAAGATTGATTCCCCCATCCCGGTGTATTACCTTCAGTGATGCATTCCAAGCTTTACCTTTTAAAAGAAAGGAAAGATAGTCAAATTGATAATTCTAAATAGGTTGCAAACCTACTTTTAAGGTATATTGTTTTATATTTTCCATCTGAAATCATATGCATATATTTGTCTGTGGAGAAACAGCTGTTTTCAGAAGCAAGATGAGGCAGACGCCAGACTTAAAAAAACAGAGGGATCTACGAGATTCTTACAGAAATGTGAAAATATTGCATTGAGATGATGGCAGCATGTTCCAAACTGATTGATTTTCTCAAGAGATTGACTGTGCCAAGTTATTCTGAAGGTGCAAAATTTGCACTTCTAAAGGTGGCATTCTCACTCTCCTTCAGCACTGTGCCAAATAAGAAAATTGTTTGGGTTAACAGGAATCCAATGCAGTGGGATTTATTTTCTTTCAAGATAAACTTTTTACTATGATTTGCACAGTATTTCTCTTTGTGCTGAATAGGAAGTAACAGTAGCTCTCTTGATAATGTAATGTTTTAAGGACTATATAATTCAGCCATACAAAAATCACTAAAATTGATCCAAATACACACTACTTTCTACCCAAACTTCTTTTACCCAGTTAAGGAATCGTTAAAGCTACAGATGTTTCCTCTAAGATAAATCATTCCATTTTTTATGTGGCCATTTTTACTGCTATGGGCTTCCCCAAAGAGCCCCATCAATGACACAAGATCCGTTTTCTTTGTCATTGTCTAGGAAAATTTTGATTTCTAAAGGTACTTTTGAAAGACTGTTTTCTTACTATGAAATGAGTCAAATCTACAACATGAGTTTCTGGAAGAGGTATAGTCAAGATCCTCGAATGCATGTAAAAGAAGATAGATTTTATGGTGATCCTAGAGCTCATACCCGGAGCAACTGAATTAAGTAAATATTCTCCTGCAACCACACTTTCCCAGCAGTCGGGACATGGGGTGTTTGAGTAAAATAAATCACTAAGAATCTTTGAGTGTTGTGACACACATTTTTTCACCTGTATTAAGCATTCTCTTCAGAGGAAAAATGGTGCTTGTCTGCTGTTCATATGATTTCACTTGTCTTGATGTACTATTGGTTCTTATTGTTCTGCAAGGTGTCCAGAAAAACTGCTCCGCCAAGTGAGTTGAACCTAATGTTTAAAAACAAAACAGATTTTCATTCACTACTTTTGCCATGATACATAACAACTGGAATTATTTCAGGTCACTAGTACTTTCAATGTCATTAAAGTCAGTAACTCAGAGCAAGTGATTATGATGATCTATGCTGCTGACAACAAAGATGTAGGAACTTGGGCTCATCCGTTTCTCAATTGTTGTATGACCTTCATTTCCTCAGGATGTTTTTCTATTTATGATTTTAGTTCCATGTAGCCCATTGTGCACTTTAGTCTCTCCTTCCCACATGCAACTGATCCAAATAACACATGGTTATGCTCGACTTCCATTGAGTGGATCATGAAAAATAACAGCATTTTTGGTGGCAGTTTTGTTGCAGACAGAATGAACACTATATGATCATGATTACGATTTTGAGCTATGATGCCAGTGGTTTTGCTTTGGGAAACAGATGTCAATCTCTCTTGTGAATTATGTTTTGTTGACCCTTGTTGATTTCACGCATGACTATGAGTGCTTCATTCACTTTCAGGAAACTGCACTGTACATATACGTTTTATTCTTTCTTTGTGTGTTTGAGGTCACACAATCTGTTTTCCATTTTTCTCAATGAAGGACAATGGGGGTCATTACGACCCCGTCGGTCGGTGTTAATATGGCAGTAAGTACTGCCAACAGGTTGGCGGTACTTCCCGCCATCTTATGACAACCCACCAATGTACCACTTCGACCGCCATGGTGGTAACAGCCTCCGGGCTGGAGATTTCCATCTCCAGCCCGGCGGCCGTCATTGTTCTGCCTGCGGGATTATGACCCCGCCTACCGCCATAGATTCCGTGGCGTTCGTATCGTCACGTAAACCATGGTGGTAAGCAATATCAGTGATAGGGAATTCCTTCCCTGTCACTGATAGGGGCCTCCCCCCAATTCCTCTCCAGGTACCCCCCCACCTCAGATCCTCCCTCTGACACTCCCTTACATTCATGCCCCCTTCACACACACACACGCATACACACACCCATTCCAACATGCTTCCACACATGCACACATCAATTCACACAAACATCCGCACACACTTTCACACATACACGCAGACACGCATTCACATAACACAACATACATGCACTCACACCTCCATACAAGCACACATGCATTCAATACGCAACACACACCCGCATCCAGGCACACGCAAACATTCGCACACACCCCCACACACACACAACACCCCCCACCCTGTATTCAGTGGGTCTGCCGGCAGGAGACGGGACGGGACGCTGCTACCGGCAGCAGTGCCCGCCAGCAGAACACCGCCGGGCCTTATTATTTTTCAAAATACGCCTGGAAGCGATGTACTGGTGTGGAGCTGCTGGTGGCAGCAGCGCCACCTTACTGCCATTCGCTGCCATGGCCACAGCTGGATTTCCGCCCTTCTTGTGGCTGAAATCCGCCTGTGGTCATAATATGATGGATGGCTGGTAGCCACGGTGACGGCCTTTTGTTGGCTGTCACCGCCGCGGTAGGCGTTTTTTACTGCCAATGTCAAAATGAGAGCCAATGCATTTTTGAGGCAACTGTTCAGCATAACTTGTGGATAAATGTGAGACAAATAAGTACATGTTATTCTGTGTTCCTATGTGTAATCCAGCTGTTAGATATTGTTGGAAATGGCCCCTTCTGCATGGTTATCCCCAAACATTTTGCCTTTTTCTTCATATTTTTATGGGCCTCTTTTTGTAGGCTTTGGGACTCTGGACCCTCTATTACTGCTAATCAGTGCTAAATGCATGTGTTCTCACCCCTAAAACTTGGTATGATTGCTTACACCCGTTTGGCACATTTAATTTACCTGTACGTCCCTTATAAAGTAGTATAGCATATTTCTAGGGCCTGTAAATTAAATACTACTATTGGGACTGCAGCTCAGATTGCACCACCCACAGAAGTAGCCTTTCAAACATGTCTCAGACCTGCCACTGCAGGACCTGCGTGCACAGTTTACTGCCACACTGACTTGGCAAATCTAACCACTTTTCAAGGCCTAAACTCCCTTGTTACTACACCTACTTCACCCCTAAGGTAGGCCCTAGATTGCCCTACAGGCAGGATGCTGTGTATGTAAAAGGTAGGACATATGTCTTTATGTGTTCCATGTCCTAGTAGTAGCCAACAGCCTATTTAGATTCTCACTACTGTCAGGACTGCTCCTCTCATAGGATTGCATTGGAAATGCCGTTGCATATGTCTAATTGATATCTTCTGATCTATGAGGAGTAGCGTGGGCATGTTTGGTATGTTTGGAATGGTAATGAGACATCCTGCTTATTGGTGTAGGTGGATTTTTTATTACCATTGCAGAAATGCAACTTTCAGAATGTTGGCATTTCTCAGTGCTTATTTCTCTAGTGCTTTATAGCCCAAATCCAATCCATGTCGGGGCAGAGTGACCACTCCACTTGGTGCATACTTTCCAGACAGCCATCACACGGGGGCTGGGTGTGACAGAAGAGGCATTTGCATACTAATTGTCTTCCTGGGCTGGGGAGAGGGAGGGTCGTTCACACCTTACATGTGAATAAGCTATGTCCTTCCCTCACACAATGGACTGATTACCACCTACTGATGTCCGGAGACTGGACTGGATTGAGAGGGTCTTTTGATTCACTTGAAAGGGCTCTTTTGAAGCTATCCCTTGAACAAAAGCATTTCTGAGTATAAGTAGAGGGGCTGTAGTCCCCTGATTTTTAGATCACTTTGGAACTGGGACTGAACCTCTGCCAGAAGGACTGCTGGACTGCAGAAAGGACTCATCTGGACTCCTCTTCTTTTGCTTCCCTGTTGTCTGGTGTCTGCTGGGTGGCCAAAATGACTAATCTGGATGGTGTTTCTGTATGTTGCCCTTCTGCCAGCTGACCCTTGATTCTAGACAGACCAAACTTCCCAGGATGCACAATTGCCAAAGGGCTGCTGAATTGCTGGAAGGGACTGCCATTGGCTTCAGTTTCTTGCATGTGCTGGCCTGCCTGCGGCCTGCCCTGGTCTGTGCCCAACTACTCCACAAAATGCCCCAGCACGGGGTGGGCACCGGTCTCTGCACCTTGACTGCATCCCCCTAACGCCAGGGAGTGCTCAACCCTGTTATGCTCCTTGTTGACCATAAGCATGCTTCAAGCACTTTTCCCTCTACCAGCGTGTGATGAAGCACCTTTTAATTTACCTGTAAGCGGCGTGTTACCAGCACTGAAGTTTGCACAGAAACTGGGATTCCCTCTTTCACCCTGTCACTAGGGGAACGTGGCGAGCAGGACTTGGGGGAGAGGTGTTGTCCCAGCACATCCTGCCACTGAGGCAACTTTCCAACCGAGGAACTGGAACCCCCCATTAGTGAGGCCCCTCTGCTGTGAGAATGCTCACACACTGCTGGGTTTAGAGAGGTCACCGCCTGAGGGAGGAGCCAGCCAGGAGAGAAATCAAGACTGCTGCATCTGCATCAGCTGCGCTGTGTGACCGTTGGCAGCCACACCATCAATGATGCAAGCAGGGGTCATAACGAGGTCTCCCTGCCCACAACAGAAGTGTGTGTGTGTGCTCTCCTCCACCTATACCTGTGGTATCCCAGCTGAAGGCGGCTTGTTGGGAAGCCGCAGAAGTCTGCAGCCGCACCATGAAGACGAGAGTAGCTGCTGTTGTTCTCTCACTTGCAGCTTGTTCTCCCAGCTGTGACATGGGAAGTGTGTGTATCTCCCCCCCTTTATTACCGGCATTCCTTTTGCAGGGGGCATTTACCAAGGAATTGGCAAGATGGGTAGAAACCCTCAACTGAGGTCCCATCCCTGCTGATCCCTGTCTTCATCGTAATTACAGTTATCGGTGTGCAGGACCCACTGCGTCCTATGTTGTGGTTGCCTAATTACCATATTATTCTAAGAGGCACACAGATGCGCTGTAGCCCTTGTATGGAGGGTATTGCTGGTGATCCTGGCAGATGATGCATTTCCCTACCTTATTTTTGCCCTCACAGGTTCTGCATTTTGTTTCACGACCTGATTATGTCATATGCTGTCTTGGCCTTTTTGGGGTGACATTCATATTTCAGGCACTGCGTTATATAAATTGGAGGGGATTTAGGGCCAGATGTAGGAACCGTTTTGCATGGCGCAAACTGCGAAAATCGCAGTTTGTGCCATGCAAAACGGCCATCGTGATGCTCATTCACATTTTGCGAGTTGGTACCGACTCGCAAAATGTGAAGGCGACTCGCAAATAGGAAGGGGTGCTCCCTTCCTATTTGGGACTCGCACCGCGATACAGAATTGCTTTGTGACCGCGAAAGCGGTCGCAAAGCAATTCGCAGTTAACACCCACTTGAAGTGGGTGGCAACTCATTCGCAAAAGGGAAGGGGTCCCCATGGGACCCCTTCCCCTTTGTGAATGTCGCTAAAAATATTTTTTCAGAGCAGGCAGTGGTCCAATGGACCACTGCCTACTCTGAAAAAATGAAACCAAATGGTTTCATTATTTTTTTGTATTGCAACTCGTTTTCCTTTAAGGAAAACGGGCTGCAATAAAAAATAAAAAAATAAACTGCTTTATTAAAAAAGCAGTCACAGACATGGAGGTCTGCTGTCTCCAGCAGGCCACCATCCCTGTGAGTGCAGGGACTCGCTATGTGGTCGCAAAATGCAACCCACCTCATTAATATTGATGAGGTGGGTATTTGCGACCCCATAGCGAGTCATAGACGGTGTCTGAGACACCGTTCTGCATCCGAGATTGCGACTCGGAAATTGCGAGTCGCACCGACTCGCAATTTCCGAGTCGCAATCTCGGACCTTGCTACATCTGGCCCATGGTTTGATATGACCTGGGCTGGGAAGGGTAATGTTTTATGATGTGTAATATGGAAGTGTTTCTCCTTATTTTGCATTCATGATAATGATTGTCTGACAATTGCCTGTTTGGCACAACAGTGCTGATTTGTGTCATTTTGGTCTAATGATTTTTATTCAATACAGTTTCTTTTGATAGAACTCACTGTGGAGTCTCTTTTGTGGTGTAGTTATTGGGTCTCAGGTGTCTGCGTGTTGTGCAAATGCTTTACACATGACCTCCAGGGGTAAGCCGACTGCTCTGGTCCAAGTTATTATGGGTGATCACAAGTTATCTTTGGTGTGTAACTTACTCGCCCTGATTAGAGTGGTGGTTTCTGCCTGGCTGAGGTGCACACCCAGCCAACCAAAAAACCCAATTTCTAGGTATTCAGTATCTAAGAAAGTTCCACCTGGTCCTCGTTTCTCCCAGGAATCCATACCTTCAAGATATTTACCTTTCCATTTCTGGTTCAGGACAATGTTTTTAGGAATCTAGGCTAACTCAGGTCAAACATTTTCTGAGCTTTCTTCTGGGTTAATTTTGCCAATCCAGTGTGCACCAGCTACGTCATCTCAATTGGGGCAATGCTGCAGCAAAGTCACTAGAATGGTATATTTCAATAGTTGAACAATTTCAGCAGCAACAGAACCCATTACATTATTCTATTCAATACAAATCTCAATTGGGGTGTCTGTAAAACAACCATCAGAGTGCAGGTAGGGTATTGCTTTAAGCACAGTAATTTTTCCGCCCTTTCTAAGTTGTGTCTGCCTATGTCGACATGTTCCGTTCTGTTTTAAATAGTTTCATAGGAAAAAGTTGCTGCCTGACCAGTAATTACGGAGACTGAATGCTGCTCTCCCAGACCAGGGATGTATACAGAGGGTGACCCATGGTCCTTGCATGCAATAAAGCACATAAAAAGGTGATGAGCAACATGATAATGCAACTGTGCAGGTTTTCAATCAAGACCAAGCAAAACTTCAAGATTCTTAAGTATTCCTTTGTAACCCTTTTCATGGTGAAGCAAATATTTTTTTTTTAACAAATAACTAAATATTCTACTAAATGAAAAGAAACGAACATCATTGTTTCCAACTTTGGGCACAGAGTATCACCACTCCCTGCGTTCCTTTGAGCAAAGAGTTCCCTACACTGCTCCGTCTATGACTATAGCATTTCTCTACTCTCTTGCCCTCAAAATAGGGTATCTTTCCTTTATAAGCAGATGCATAGAGTCATTGCATTTCACAAATTATATGCAGAACTCAGTCAACATTTATTGGATATATTTCGGTTTTACAGAACTACACCATTACAAGAAAACCCTTTCCCAAAAACATTTCACAACAACAGTGGGCGCTTTAGACAAGTATGGCATTGTTCCTGTTGCATTAATAGTAGGGCCTACCATAGGATTTCTTATTATAAACATAATTCACGCATTACACTAATGCCAACAAAGAGCCAGAGGTGTGAAAATTAAAAATGGGCATGGATGCCTTAACGCCATGATTTGTCAACAGCAACATGTCACTGGACTTCTAGACCAACTCATCCCACAGCTCCTATTGTGCAATAAAAAAACAAGGACCCTTATGTACGCAACTTTTGCGATTCGAAAATCGGTTGCAAACTGAATACCATTCATAAAATGTAGGATTTCCTTAGTACTAAAGGAAGAAGGCATGGTTTCATTATTTTGACCTGTGAACTGAATACCACATAGGTTTTGAACTAGCTAATACCTATTTGTGTCAAGAAAGGACAGGAAAACCATAGGTTCAAAGTGTTTGCAAATAGGTGCAGAATGATGATTTAGCACTGAGGTGGGGGAAGATCACATAGGGCCAGATGTAGCAAGCCTTTTGTGCCTCGCAAACTGCGAAAAACGCAGTTTGCGAGGCACAAAAGGCCAAACGCGATGCACAACCTCAAATTGTGAGTCAGTACCGACTCG
The DNA here is from genome assembly GCF_031143425.1 of Pleurodeles waltl. Taxonomy (NCBI): domain Eukaryota; kingdom Metazoa; phylum Chordata; class Amphibia; order Caudata; family Salamandridae; genus Pleurodeles; species Pleurodeles waltl. Next base: position 768,941,236 of record NC_090440.1, read on the forward strand.
CAATTTGAGGCTGCGACTCGCAAATAGGAAGGGGTGTTCCCTTCCTATTTGCGACCGCATTGCCATGCAGAGTTGCTTTGGGACCGCGAATGCGGTCGCAAACCAACTCGCAGTTACCATCCACTTGAAGTGGATGGTAACTCATTCGCAAAAGGGAAGGGGTCCCCATGGGACCCCTTCCCCTTTGTGAATGCCACGAAAAATATTTTTTCAGAGCAGGCAGTGGTCCTATGGACCACTGCCTACTCTGAAAAAAACAAAACTAAATGGTTTCGGTATTTTTTCTTTTTGCAGCTCGTTTTCCTTTAAGGAAAACGGGCTGCAAAAAGAAAAGAAAAACACTGCTTTATTAAAAAAGCAGTCACGGACATGGTGGTCTGCTGTCTCCAGCAGGCCACCATCCCTGTGAGTGCCTAGACTCGCTATGGGGTCGCAAACTGCGACCCACCTCATTAATATGAGGCACCTTTCTGCATCTCGTATTGCGAGTTGCAATTTGCGAGTCGCTATGACTCGCAAATTGCAAGTCGCAATTTGATACGTACCTACATCTGGCCCATAGTTCTGATATGTGGAATTCCACTGAGTGCTAAAAAAACTCTGCAAGCTCCACCTCACTCAGCGCGAATGATTGCTGTGAGACAAGACTGCCCTCTCTGGAAGTTGAAGGCAGCACCCCAGAACTGCTGAGGGGGGCTCTAAGTTCCAGCCATTTTTCTTCCAGGTACCCAGCTTGCTCAACAATCCACCTCTTGTAGTTGGAAATATCTCCTTCAGCAAAAGAAATGAAAGTGGGCAGAACTGTTTTGTTTTGTGGATCAAGTAGTGTGGCACAAATGTATTCTTTGAATGAGATGATGTCATTTTGTAGCCTTACATTCCAAGTCAAGCGAAAGATTAAACTCTTAACCAAGACATGTGCTTCTGGGTTTTTGTTCACACCTGTGAGTGCAACTTTTAGGTTGGGATAGTGCTGTTGATGCAGGAGTGCTGTTCCTATGTTCCTTCCCAGAGGCAGGTGCAGCAGGTACACGTCTCCCAAAAAAGGTTGTGGTCGGCATGCCACTGGTGGAAAGCTGCTTCTCACTGACCTCTTTCTTGGGATCATCTTTCTTTGGGGCCAGCTTAAAGCTCTGAGTTGGCAGTGGCACTAAGCACTAACCTGCACAGGCAGAAGAGTTTAGAGGACTGATGTCACTGTGCAGGCTTTCTGTATGTCAGTACTGCGGTGATATCTCTTCTTCTGTTGTGCACTTAAAAGCAAACAAGCAAGAAAAACCTTTAGTACTAATTCAAACTAATGCAGTTTGAATTAGTACAGACAAAGACAATATTAATGTGGTCGGTTACTCAGGTCATAATAAATCAACTACTTTAAAGTCAAACCACACCATCACACCATAAATGTTAATTTCCAATCGAGATAACAAAAAGTACAAATTTAGCTCTTTGCTTTATGCCTATCTGTTCTAAAGGAGACACCTGTGTCAGTCAGGGCTGGTGCATGGGTAAAAGGAATAACCTTTCAAAAAATGCAGGTTAGTGTGCAACTAAGACAGGCAAGGTGGTCAGGGATAAATGTAATAATCATTTAAAAAAAAGAATGATGCTGATGTGCCTGCAGTGCACTGCAGGCAGAGTGTCCAGGAGGAAATGGAATTATACCTAAAAAAAAAATGAACGCTGTTGTGAGGCTGTGCATCTACGATGGATGGATAGATTGAGGCAAAATGCAAAAAGAAATACAAAAGAAATAAATAAATTATAAATAAGTAAAAAAATCTAAAATATTAAAATTAATATAAGAAATTAAGATAAAAAAGAGAAATAATTGCTGATGTTTGTATGGGAGTCTAAGAAGAAACCTATTTTGAGGCAAGGAGGTGCAGAGTGAAAAGTGCAAAAAAAGCATTTAATATAAGCACTGTTCATCAAAATTATTTTCATAATATACATATACTATATTATACATATACTACAATGGTCCATTCAGCATTTTATTAAACTGATATCACATCCATCCATGCAAGCCTATGGCAAAAGCACAAAATGGCCACCAGTCACATGGTCAAGCAACAACAAGAAGCAAGGAGGCATGGGAAACAAAAAATGAACCACGTCTGTGGCAGAAAAGACACTGGCTGGATGCACAAAATGGCCATCAGCCACATGGTTAAACAACAACAAGGAACAAGAAGGCATGGGGAATAAATAAAGAAGACACTGGTTGGATGCACAAAATGGCCACCGGCCAAATGATCAAACAACAACAACAAAGAGCAAGGAGGCACAGGGAATTAAGATTACATACAAGCATATGTCAAAAAGACAGTGGCAGGATGCACAAAATGTCCAACAGCCACATGGTCAAACAACAAGGAGCAAAGAGGCATGGGGAATAAATAAAGAACACATGCAAGCCTATGGCAAAAGCACACTGGCTAGATGCACAAAATGGCTGCCAGACACAAGGTCAAACAATAGCAACAAGGAGCAAGGAGGCAGGGAGAACACAGAAAATGTGCAAGCCTATTACAAAAAGACACTGGCTGGATGCACAAAACGGCCACCAGCCAAACGGTCAAACAACAGGAATAAGGAACAAGGGGCATGGGAACAAAGAACACATGCATGTCTATAACAAAGGCACACTGATTGCATGCACAAAACGGCTGCCAGCCACATGGTCAAACAACAACAAGGAGAACAAAGAACACATGCAAACCTATGGCAAAAACGCACTGGCTGGATGCACAGATTGGCCACCAGCCACATGAGCAAACAACAACTGTGAACAAGAAGGCATGGAGAACAAAGACAAATTGTGGACAATGACAAACATACACACATTGCTCATTAGTAGGCATTGTGGTAACACTGCTATTAATTCAGTAATGCAAAACATGAAAATTAACTGAGCTATACACATTTTACAACAACACACATCCTCCTATGGCATCAAATATTAGCCCACACACTTTTTGCAGAAAGAAAACATGGAATACAAACAATAGCCAACATTTTTAATTTAGGCTAATGCCTCCCCTGTCCTAAATGAAGTTTAAAAAACATATACCACAAAAACATTTCTTTCATACACTGATGACTAGTACTGGGCCTACTGTCTGGAAGGACTGTTGTAAGACTAGGCCACATAGTATAATAAATTAATATTGCAAGTATATCAAGCATGGAACAAATGTACTGAACTGTGCAACGTGTTCCCTTTACATAAGATGAAAAATGAAATGCAAAAGATATTACTAGGCCCTACTTAAACTCTAGGCCACCAACCACAATGAAATTTAAAAATCAAATAAAAGTACAAGGAAATACTGGTGCATGCCCTATCAAACAAGCAACACCTTTATACAATAGTTTGTGAACTTATGTGCTTTCACAAAAGCAAAGTCCTTAAAACCAAAGGTATATGTGCAGTAAAAAATAGAATAATTCCAGTACCTTGAATTCCAAGTGAAAAGTGACCAGGATATGGACAAAGCACTGGAACAGGAAGTTGGAGTCTCTGTGGCACTTCCTTCCTCTTGGGAAAAAAAGTTTAAAAAAAATGCTTCTTGCACTAAAAAAGACAACTTGAATGGTCCATTGGAGAAGAAAATCCACTTGAAAATAGCCTTTTGAGTAGATTTAGCTGTTTCTCGAATCGACAATCAACTCGATGTGCATTCGCAAGCGGCACTATATTGGCACCATTGTGGCCAGAAGCCAGGCGAGCAGGCACAAAATCTTGCGGGAACGTAACCAAAAAAACTCAACTTTGCACCAGATGTAAGAATTCAGGAACTTTATACTATTTTGAGTACCGTGCAGTGCTCGAATCCAGAAATATCTATGAGTGGAGTGGAGTTTACAGCCCGGGCCAATGTACCATCAAGTAGATGCAGGAGATAACCTGGCCAAAAGGATAAAAGGATAAAAGAAGATCCAGAATAAATTGCACTTTTTCACAATAACAACCCTCTATGCAATGGTGTAAAGAATGAACTTTTTTGTTCTTCAGCAAAGATGGAGGAAGGAGAGAGTTTATATGCACAGAATGAAGGAATGAAAAGACAAACTATTCATTTTGCCATTGTATGGGAGTTAAAAATTGTTTATCATTCTAAAACATACACACCACACCTGATGTTTTAATGATGATTATTAGTATAAAGCCACCTACCAGTTTGTCTAGGACTTTGGGCTGAGTTGTCAATATGTGTAACCCCATACACTCATTTTGTTGTTTCTGTGGAATCTACCAGTTTCTCAAACTGTGTAGCCTGAGAGACAATAGGGGTTTCTCCATCAGTGGCAGCTCCTTCTCTGAGCCTGGTGGCTACCTTTTTCTATGTCCGACCCTTAATTCATAGCATTGCTTATTTATTTCTTCAGTGCTGCATTTGGTGGCTCTCACAGCATTCATCTTTTCTTGGACTGCCATCCAAATCGTTTCCTTAGTTGCCTCTGGTACAGACAGGGACTTGTTTCCAAAAACATCATTATTGTGAAGCAAACACTAGGACAAAATCTCTAGCTCTATATCAGACAATGTTTTCTCTTTCTGCCCCCTTCCTCCTTATCTACTTCCTTTGTAAACATTTTCAAATATAGTCTGAAGGCCCCAAACACACTGCCAACACACGTCTTCAGTGCAGAACTGTCCCCTGTTTGTAATGTAATCAGCTCTTTTGAAGGGCGCTTTCTCATATAGGATTCACAATTTGTGACTCATGCTGATTCCATAATAGTGGTTTAGTATTTAGTGAAAGTGAATCAAACTGAATCACTATTAGAAGGGGTTAGCATTTGAAAATAAGAAATTGTGAGTCTCAATTTGTGATTCTTGTAATTCACTACTTAGGAATTACTTTTCCTTACTTTCGTACATCTGACCCAAGTTCACGAAGTCTTAGCTGGTACTGCTCTACAGACTGAATCTATCTTGTTATACGGTTCCTTCTAAGATAATAGGACTGCATATTTAGGACAGACAACAAAACTTCAAACATGGGGAAATAAGTCCTTCCACACCATCAGGAGCTGTTGGTCCCTTTTCCTGGATAGCTCACAGTGCCTTATCCGGGCCCCTACACCTGCCAGAGTGAAAGGTGATTACCCCAACCTGAACATGACACTCTGACTCATCAGGGAAGTCATGAAAACAGATCTCACCCTTTCGTCGGATTACTCATGCATGCCCAGGTGAAAACATGAGAGAAAAATAAGTTAGGTTCAATACATTTATTGAAACAATCATAATCTTGTATAAAGAGAATGAGCTGTGATAATTAGGCAGATGGAACAAAACAAAACAAAACAAAGTAACAAGCATCATGAACATCGTAAAGACAATGAATAATTCAACCATGGTAAATGAGTTCTGGAAATTCTAAAGGTTCCTACCTAATCCTAAAACTATATGTTGGATGCAGCATTCATTCCAGATGGAGGTGGAGTGCCCCTCTGCCGCTTCCGGGTCAGTGCCTCATCTATACAATAAAACCACACTGTGCGAGAAGTACAGTTCTGATGTAATGCTATGTCTGGATGTTAGACGCTGTCTCCTAAATGGACAACACAAGAACCAGGATATTGTGTACATTGTTTTTAGCCTTGAACAAAATGTTATGATTAAATGTCAAGAAAAGGCTACCTAAATAAGCACTTTGTATAGCATATTCCTAGAAGAGCATAATGCAAAGAAAGCATGTAAAATATCAATGCTGTAAGTGATGCAGATAAAACGTGTAAAATATAAGATATGAAATGAAGCTACTAAAATGAGGAAACCACCTCGGGTCCAAGAGGTCCTCACGACAAAATAAACATGGGCCTAAGTCTCTCTACCATGGCTTTCTGTAGATAAAAGGACCAACTTCAGGGCTCTATGTATTAATCACAAAGCGTGTTTCAGTCAGAGCTCTGCATTTATCAGAAATCAGTGTACTTGCTGCCCTCTCTGGCAGACATTGTGATTGTCATCAGCTAACCTTCACTCTATCTTCACTGTGTTATTCTGTATTTACATAGTACTCTGTGTCTTATTGTGTGGGCTTCTAAGGCTTGAAACACTCTTCACCTTCCCTTACAAACATGGACAACATCAGATCTTTGGAATGCATCAGATAACAGTGCTCTGTGCAGTCTGTCTGTAGCTTTTGAGGATTAAGCATGTTAAAAGTATAAACCAGCCCATCAGAAAGACAAGTCTAACTTCCATTTATTGCAAAATAGGAAGCAACACAGCAAAGTAATTAATTAAAAGATAATTGTTATTTCAAGTAACCATAGCTCTCATTGGAAAAGGTTAGCTGTAGCATAGTGCTAAAATTAGTAAAATCTCTGACCATTTATATAGGTTTTCTCTCAATACAAGGTTGTGGAACCTAATCATGTGCCAGAAACGTATTACTTTCAGAAACAAAGGGCCAGATGTAGGTAGGTTTCCGTTTGCGAGTTGCAAATTGCGAGTACCAGCGACTCGCAATTTGCAACTCGCAAAAGGAAATGCAGAAAGGTGTCTCAGACACCTTCTGCGACTCGCTACGGGGTCGCAAAGACCCACCTCATGAATATTTATGAGGTGGGTCGCAGTTTGCGACCCCATAGCGAGTCTAGGCACTCACGGGGATAGTGGCCTGCTGGGGACAGCAGACCACCATGTCCGTGACTGCTTTCTTTATAAAGCAGTTTTTTTTTTCTTTTTGCAGCCCATTTTCCTTAAAGGAAAACGAGCTGCAAACAGAAAAAATACCGAAACCATTAGTTTCGGTTTTTTTCAGAGTAGGCAGTGGTCCATAGCACCACTGCCTGCTCCGAAAAAATATTTCTTTGGGCATTCACAAAGGGGAAGGGGTCCCATGGGGACCCCTTCCCGTTTGCGAATGAGTTACCATCCACTTCAAGTGGATGGTAACTGCGAATTGATTTGCGACCGCTTTCGCGGTCACAAATCAACTCTAAATTGCGATGCGGTCGCAAATAGGAAGGGAACACCCCTTCCTATTTGCGAGTTGGAATCACATTTTGCGGGTCGGTACCGACTCGCAAAATGTGATTCTGCATCGCATGAGGCCTTTTGCGCCTCGCAAACAGCGTTTTTCGCCGTTTGCGAGGCGCAAAAGGCTACCTACATCTGGTCCAAAATGTCTCTAAAGTGCAGGAGGTATGATCTTTTCCCTCAGGAAGAGCAAGATGCTCTTGAGGAGGAAATATCATTCATGAACACAATACTGAGCTCATTAATCTCCCCAAATTCCCCTTCCAGGTGTCAGGACTCAAAACGAAGTTAAGATTTGCAAAAAGGTGCAAATGTGCAACCTTGAATAATGGCATCTGGGCCTATTCGGGGAATTAAATGTAGTAAGTATATTAGAAGCCAAAAGATACTTCAAACCAATAGGAAATTAGATCCATACATTTTTTTATAAAATGCATTGCTGCACTCTTTTTTGTACATATGTAAAACAATAATACTCTCATATATTGGTGTACATGGCTGTTTCCATAAGCTCATTCTAAGTCTGCCAAGCCTAGTTCTTGGGTACCCTGTGCCTGGATAACAGTCCACTATAAACCTTAATAATAATACCAATAATAATAATAATAATAATAAATAATAATAATAGGTGAATGAGATCATTGTCAAGACATTTTGTAAAACTCACTCGTTCAAAAGTGAAAGCAAATACTCAACTTTCTATGGTAAACTAAGAGAGACAAGGGACTGACAACACTCCTCCTCTCCTTTCCTATCCAGTTCTTGTCTCCAAACACCCAACTTCATCACACCTGTCACTAAAATGGACAATATCAACCCATAACTATTTTAGTCACTGGAGGCCATTCCGGTTGATGGTTCAAGTCACTGAATCTGCTAGGCTAGCCTCTAAAAAGGTCAATGTACCAGAACTGACTGCTCACCATGACCAAGAATGCTTGGGACAAGCCCTTTCCAGAGATATCATAAGTGAGAGCAAGGATACCTTTTTGTCTATTTCCAGCCTTTGGTCACCTGAGAAATGTTATATGCAGAGGGATGTGGCCAAATGAAATGAAATGAATATACAATTTATAAAGCGCAAGCATATCCTCCAAAACACAGATTGCAGGCACTGTTAGTCGATTAAAACCTCCTGTTCAGAAGTTAGAAATAAAGAGAAGGTCCTAATGGGACAAGAAATCAAACTAAATAAAAGCCTGTCTGAAGAGCCAAGTTTTAGGACATTTAAGAAAGATGGACCTATCTGAGACCGGGTGAAAGGCCAAATGCAGGCCATTCCATAATTTTGGTCGCAGAAATGCAGCAGAGCTGCTGCATCATCTGACCTTTTTAGGTAGTTGTACAACATAGACCTCAAAGGTCTTGAAAGGATGTCAAAAGAAAAGATTTTCTGAAGGCCTAAAGGACCAACTTTATGGACCACTCTGGGGATATGTGGTAGTATGTTAAATGTAATGCATTTTGACACTAGTAGCCAGTGAATGTCCTTCAGTCTAGAAGATACTGAGCAGTATTTAGAAATGTTAACATCAACCTGGCTGCAGCGTTCTGATAATCTGCAATCTGTGAGTGATTTTTTTCCAGCAACCCCTATGTGTAGGGCATAGGAGTTGTCCAACCTAGCGGTGACAAGCAGCTGAGCCACTGTTTTCCTGGCTGAGATGTTACAAAGGAAGCACCTTGGGAATACTTTTTAACACGCCAGAGCAGGTATTGGTAACAGCTTCAATCTGTGGTTGAAAGCATAATTGGGAGTCAAATGGTTCTGGAATCCTTGGAATAGGTCCGAAGTAATAATAGATGCCCCAGGTATCTCAGAAGAAGTGCTAGCATACCCTGAGCCTTCCTCGGATATCTAAAACAGGAATCAGGCCCAAAGAAGGTGAGGATTGTTTATCTCTTCCATAGGAGGCAAATAAGAAATGGTAGAAGAGTCCTCAACTTCTGGATCCTACCAGAAAGAGGCACAATTACAATAGAAGTACAGCAATTACAATTTTTTTTAAATGGAATAGGCAGATGGATGTGTGAAAACGGAAAAAAGACGGAGTTTATAGGAGGAAAAAGAGCCCAGAGCAAAGGAACTAAATTCAGCAAATCAATTTAAAAACGTTTACGCACGACCTTGTGAAATGCAACTTTTAAGTAAATAATCAACACCCATGTGGTGTCAGGATTGCCTCACTCTGTAAATCCCCACTCCCACACTGACATCCACTCTTGCCACTTTTTCACCCATGCTCCATGCCTACAAGACATGGAAGAGCATTATGGGTATAAAAGATAGCGATGCTTCCCGAAGTTAACAAAACAATACTATGACAGGTAACTTTTGTGCACTCTTTCAAATGCCATAATGTAGTCATGTCACATATATTCAAAGGGGCTCAAATCTCACAAATCTGGTAGAAACAGATTCAACTGGATATATTGCCTGGTCATTAACATATCACGCTTTTAAAAAGATGAAGAAAACAGAAAGGCTTCAGACAAATAATATTATATAATTACCAAATTACATTACCTCTTGAATTACTGAAATTGTGGAATTTCATTTTTAAGTCATTCTCAGTCGACTGATCATGATTTTTTAATAATTCATTTATTAGGCTTTTTACAACATGACATTTCGTGGAAGCCTTGAAACATATCAAAAAGCTAACCTGAAATAGATAAAGAGGAGCAAGAGAATGGAAAAAATCAGAGGTTATGAGAGACGCGTCAACTAAATGGAACTGGAGATGATACAATAAAAGGAGGAAATATTGTGGGAGGTTTTCCCTGCCACCAGTACATCCTGTTAGAAAGGCGGCCCAAGGACGAGCAGTTGCGGCTTATTCCTGCATTCATTCTCAAGGTAATGCATGAAGGAAGCTTTGCAAATCTATGTTCCTCTGTTCTGCCTCTTTGATAATTTTTTACAATAAATTTGCGTGCCTCGGTTTGGAAGGGCAAGTGCTTTCAGGAACTGTAAGAACGGATTTTTAGCAGGAACTTTCAAGACTATTAAATAAAGTGCTATAATTTATTAAACATTTCCATTCGTGGCATGTGTTGACGAACAAATTGACAAGGGGCATCATAGGAGGAGGTGCACTTGTTTTAAATTAATTGATCGGCACTTGAAGTTTGTTTTCACAAACTAGGGCTCTGTTAGGTATGTGCTAGATATTAAAACTTTGACAAACCTTTTGTGTACATGCACGTAAAGAAAGCAGACAATAAAAACAAAAACAATTGTAACTCGTAACAACTTGGCTCTTTACAAAAAACTGTTGAAGGATCACTGGAAATGTGCATTGTTAGGGAAGACATGGATAGTGAAGCAAGAAACCTAATAAGTGTTCGCCTGAAATACCCAATAAAAATCTGTTAGTAACGTTTACACGGAACAAACGATGTTGCTGTAAAGTGGTTAATATTTGCAAGAGAACCATTGGCGATAGGTATGTGATACAGGTGAGCTTTGCTAACAGCATATTAAGCATTTCTGTCACTTAAAATATGTGAGTCTAAGGGGCATATTTACAAGTCCCAATTACCACCTTGCACCACCCTAACATCATTTTTTTTACGTTAAGGCGGCATTAAGGAGGCTTTTCTCCTGCACTGTATTTACAAAATGGCACAATACTTGCATTGCACCACTTTGTGAACCCTTTCGTCACATTATACCTGCGCCAAGCATAATCTATCCAAGGGTAGGCGCTCTGACGTAGGGAAGTCTGAAAAAATGGTGCAGTGAAATTTACAATATTTTACTGCACCATTTTTTCCATCATTTTTAACACCTAGTCAGAGAAGGCGTTTAATCAATGGGCCTCCCTGTGCTTTGCTGCACTAGCGTTAAATATATGATGCTTGTGCAGAAAAGCAGCATAATAGCGTATTTGTAAAAAAATGTTTACTCTATTGTCTTAATGACCGCCATGCTGCGCCATATAATGTAAATACGGTGCAACCATGGTGTCGTTAGGTGGGGTGGAGTGACGTAAGTAAAGTGGATCATCAGGACTGATGCATCACTCTCTTGTAAGTATGTCTCTTAGTCATGCTACGCTAAGTACATTTTCTGGAGTCTTGCAAGCTGCAACAGTCTGAGCCTTCCTAGCAAAAAACAATTAATGATGAGCTTGTTGGACTAGTTTGACCATGGGGAATAGGCATGACCTTAATGATCTATCACTTCTGACACCATCAGCTCAAATTGACCCTTCCCTTATTCCTTTCCTAGTGCAATACGAGAGGACTGGGGGGGACTGAGTGATATTTTGCTGTGTTCCATTCATACCAGTCCTCTGCACTGAAGTTGTCTGATCAAAAGGTACCAGAGAGAGTTCCCACAGAGAGTTTGGTTCTTCAAGAAGGTCCACAATGAGAGGTGGAGGAAGGAAGGATTAGACTATGGTTATATTGGCCAGGCTCTCTCCCATCTACTGTGACATAACAGGCTGAATGGTCCAAATGGGATCCTTTCCCAAACGTCTCCTTAAATGTTACATACTAATATATCCTGTTATTGGCCTTCTTTTGGACTTTTCTCTAAAACCCCTTCAACCATATAATATTATCCCCAATCAAATGATTTATTTGGTGCCATCAAAGTAATTTTAATAGTATTTGGAATTGTGATGTAAGATTTAAATTTTACAGCATGAAACGATCACAGTGTAATCCCTCACATACATTACACTATATCTTAGAACATTTAGGCTTAAAAAACATAATTTTCCACAGTATGTGAATATGCATTATCCATGTTCCTATAGCAAACAACAGAGTTAATTTCAAGATAGAACAAATTCTCTGTACTTCAAAGATAAGCATATTTTACACTTGTGACTCTGCACAGATATCTCTGTCGCACTGACAGGAGTACCAACTAGCTCACTCATTACATCATCATCACACATATCCTTCACTTTAAATCATTCACTGTTCCACCGCTGTCCATTCTGCAATTGTACTGCACAGTCATCACTAATTACTTCAACAACATTATGAACAGGACAACATTTAAGATGCCCTTTTTTGACTAGCATTTTTGGTAACTCATCTCGAACATAATCACCAGGTAACCACATCCTACTCTTGGTTCTTTTATCAGCATAATGCCTGTCTTTGTTTTTCAAGTGACTGATAACAAATCTGTTTTTGGCTTCAGCAGGTAATGTCTTTCTGCCAACCCATTTCCCTCATTTTTAATTCTCAAAAACCAGGTGGAATAGCATGTCACAAACTTTCCTTCTTCTCAGCTCCATGAATGATGTTTTTACACTGACACCATGAGGCATACTGTGATAGGACCATGACAGAGCCCTCAGAGAATCCTCAACACTTAGACCACAGCTCCCTGATCTATTAACTTACCCTCCAGTTCATCCGCTCCACATGGCTATTGCTCTGAGGGTGACACAAACTAGACCTCTCATGTTTGATTTCAGCATTATGCAAAAACCCTTTCATTTGATGACAAGGGAATTGTACCACATTGTCAGATAGTATTTCCAAAGGAAAGTCTTCTCTTGAGAAGACATCAGCAAAAAATTGATTACCTCACTAGTGTGAATTTCCCTTGTAAATATCACCTCTAACCATACACATAGTCCACTAAAACTATTACATATCTCTGATGTGAAGGTAATACTTGAAATGGACCAAAAAAATCAATACTTAGTCCCTTCCACCCATCAAGGGCACTCACCATTTCCCATGGGAAGATTCCTGCATGACAAATCTTTGTCATTAGTCTAAAATACCACACATTTTCCAACCCAGTTCTCTACATCTCTGACCATAGATGGTCACCAAAACCTTTCCCTAAGTCTCTTTCTATTGGCTGCCATGCCCATATGTCCCTCATGAGAAATCTCCAATAATCTTCTTCTGACCATGCACGGGGGAACTAACTTTTCACTACGCAATAACAAACCCTTCTTCAGAGAAAATTTATCTTTGACTTTGTTGTAAGTTTGAAGATCTTGAGCTGGTGAATTCTCATGTGCTTTTTATGGACCCATGAATCATTTGCAACTAAACACTCTGGGGCTTATTTACAAGCCCTAAGCGCAGGGCAGCACAGCAAGTGACCTTCCTGCGCAGCACAGGGAAAGGGCAGAAAAGTGCTGTGTCTACAAGACACAGCACATTTCTGTCCTCTCCCCCTGCGCTGGTGTACAATGAGCTGCCTAGCACCGATGCAGGCACACTTGCAGAATGGCGCAAAGATGCCTGCATTGCAGACAAGATTGTTTCTGTGCAGGAAGATACACCTTCACCTTCCTGCACAAAAAGAATCCATGGAGGTTTCCACTCTTTCTATGTGTGCTGCAGAATTCAGCACACATAGAAAGAGGAAAAAGCGAGGAGAAATGAAGGTATTTCTCCTCGTTGTGCCCCCCTGGGAAGGCATTAGATTTTGACGCATTCTCAGGTTTATAGTGCCTTGTAAATCTTGGAATGCGCCAAAACCTATGGGTGTTGAATGGGAAAACCCATTGCAATACCCATGAAATGCCTCCCTGAAGCAGTGTAAGGCAACGCAGTGACTTACGCTTGTGAGAAAAGGGCTCCTTTGTTGTGCTTAGCCCACCCTGTTTGCCTGGTATTTGATGTAGTCTCAAAGGTGTTAGTGCATAGGGCCCCTGCTAGCCAGGTTCCCTGGGCCAGATCTTTTTCCTTAAAATTGTTGTGATGCATTGGCACAATTTGCAGCACCTTTAGTTGCCACTATGACTCCCTATTAAATGGTACTTAGGTACCCAGGGCATGGGGTACTAAGGGTAGGGCCCTGAAGGCAGGAGCACAGATTGTGCCACCATCTAGGGCCATGCATCCAGAAGCACCCAGCACTGCCATTGCAGGCTGAGTGTTCTGATGCAATCCTAAAAGGCAAACTCAACATGGCACACAGCCTGGGTGCCCTGTCCACTACACACTGCATGCACTATAGGTAGGTCACACCACTGGCAGGCCTTCCAGCCCTAAGGCAGGGTGCACTTTAAAGGATGTGTGGGCATGAGCAATATGTGCCTTCAGTGTCCCTGCCAAACCTGGGACATAGTAAGTGGACAGAGCAGCTATTTTAATACATGTGCTGGACACTGATCAGCAAGACTTTCACAGCTACGTGATGGCTACTCTGAACCCTGGGTTGTTTAGTATCAAACAACTCAGAATTATAAATCCAAACTGGTACCAGTATTGGATTTATTACAAAATGTACCCAGGTGTCACCTTGCAGATGCCCCATGCAAAAAACTAACTACCCTTGCATGGTTACTGGCTGCTCACAATCAACCTGCCACCACCAGACAAGATTCTGGAACCCTGGGGGGAGAGATCCTGCTCTCTGGGTCCCGGAACAAAGCCCTTCATGGGTGGAGATATAAACACCCCCTCCCTCAGGAATGTGCACTGCCCTTCTATTAAGCTTCAAAGGACTTAAAGTCGATCTCCAAGCCTTCTGCCAGCAGCAGATGGCCGTCCCCATTGCAAACCCCTGCTTTTGGTGGGAGCAACGGCAGGAAAACCACACAAGGGACAGGAGAGTGGTCAGTGTAGGAGGCTGGCCCTCTGTGTAGTGTGAAAACTAGGCACACTGTTCAGGGGGCCCAGACAACCACACATTGGTTTCCAGAAATGAGACCACCTAATGCTCCAATTTGTAAGGTAGCTGGTTGAGCAGTTAGGTTAATCCAGGAGATGTGCTAAGCATTTGTTGTACTCACAAATCCAATCAGGCACCACACACACTCAATGAATAACTCAAGACCAGAATTTATAAAAATACTTCAGACTTTTTTATAATTTGTAAGACCAAACTGGTTCAGATGGGTTAAGTACTTTTTGAGTTATGATTTTTTCAAAGTTTTAATAAAGTTAGTCTTTCTGTGCGTAGTTATGCACCATAAGAATCAAAGGAAGGCCACCTAGCAAAAATGCATATAAAATGACACAGGTGAGTTACCAGTCTCTTCTTTTGCAGGATGGTTGATGAGGTTGGTGGGCACACCGTGTCAGCTGGAGAGTCTCGGGCAGCTCCCAGTTCCTGCGGGAGCAGTGCTGGAAAGTCTGTTTGGCACAGACACAGGGCCATTTGGAGGGGCCACCTGAAATAGAAGCTGGTTTGCAGGTTCAAAGGTGGTGCCTTTGGGTCCCCTTGAGCTGTTGAGGTCGCAAGGAGTTAGGGAGCCGGGGTACACAGGAGGTTCCACAATGCAGGGCTCAGGACAGCTGGATGCAGGGTGAGATGGAGGTCTTGGATGCAATGGCTCAATGGAACCCTTTGGAGCTGGAGGTAAGCCTTCTTCTGGGGGCTTTATAGGACAACGAGGGTGCTCTTGTGGGAGGTCCAGGATGTCTCTGAAGTCCCTTGACTGGGGCTTCCTCCTGGTCCAGGTGAGCTGTTTTTGGTGGTGTCCGACGTGCACTGGCTAGTACCTGATGTATTGGCACAACTCGGCCATGGGAAGGTGCTGTGCCACGAAAGGTGGCACACTTATAGGTCTCATCTGAGCTGCAGTTGGTGTGTTGTCAGGTCCAGCTACAACTTCTGGTTGCAGAAATATTGTCCGGTCAGTGAAGTGACCCTCACTGGTCTGCTGGTTCTTTGTTTCTTGAGTGGTGCTTCCACTCAGGAGGGAGATCCTGGGCTACTTGCAAAGCCTGGAGGTCCTCAGGGTCTTTTGAGGTTGTCTAGTGGTCAACTCAGGACTCTGGTGCAGCAAGCAGGGGTCTTGGTGCCTCTTGTGGTGCAGCAGGTCCTCTGTTCTCGCCCTGTTTGGTCCTTTGGTGCTGACTTCTTTTCTTTCTGATGACTCTGATTTTTTGGTCTACGGGGTCCCACTAAATACTTAATTTAGTAGGCATTTTAGGGGGAACCTGGTAATGTCCAAAGATACTCTTACCTTTGGGTGGCTACACCCACTACAGTGACCACTTCCTGTGTGAAGGGTCACTTCCCTAAACCTCATTGACTATTTTCCTGCCATCCAACATAGAGTAAAATGAAATGGAGGGTCCACTTCACCTGCAAGCCCCTAGGGGTGGTGCATGCTCAGTGAGACCACTCCCCCTACCCATTGTGTGGTTTACCGCCTTTGCTTCCTCCAAACGTGGGGGGTTTGCAAAGGGGGAGGCCATCTGCTGCTAGCAGCAGGCCTAGCGATCGGGTTTCAAGGGCAGTAGCCCTTTGAAGCTCACTGCCAGGTCAGTGCACATTCCTGAGGGAGTGGGTGTTAGCTCCTCCACCCAGAGAGGGCATTGTTTTACAAACCAGAGAGGCAGGGATCTCTCCCAAGGTTTGTGTATTGGCTGTCTGGATGTGGCAGGCTGGCTTGAACCAGTCAGCAACCATGCCAGGATACTTAGCTTTTGCAGTGTGCACCTCTAAGGTGACCCCTGGGTACATTTTATAATAAATCCAGCACTGGTACCAGTTTGGATTTATCATTTTGAGTTGTTTGATACCAAACAACCCAGGGTGCAGAGTAGCCATTATGTAGCTGGGAAACTCGTGCTGACCAGTGTCCAGCACATATATTAAAATAGCTACTCTGTTCACTCACTATGTCCCAGGTTTGGCAAGGACACAGTGAGGGCATATTGCTCATGCAGCTATGCCCTCACATGTACTATGAAGCACCCTGCCTTAGGGCTATAAGGCCTGCCAGAGGGGCGTCTTACCCATAATAAATGCAGTGTATGATGGACAGGCACAGAGACAGTATGCCATGTCGAGTTTGAGACTGAGGTTTGCACCAGGACACTCAGCCTGCAATAGCAGTGCTGGGTGCATCTGGATGCATGGCCCTAGAGGTTGGCACTATTGGTGCTGCTGCCCTCGGGGACATACTCATACTACTTCATGCCCTGGGTACCTAAGTACCTTTTACTAGCGACTTATAGTGGTAGCTAAAGGTGTATCCAATTACTTTAACTATGTTTTAGGGAAAGAACACTGGCACCTGGAACCTGGTTAGCAGGATCCCAGTGCACTCCAGTCCAAGTTGCATTCAGAAACCAGGCAAAAAGTAAGGGGGGTACTGCAACAAGGTGCCAGTTTCTCACAGTCAGTTCCAGTTTGCACCACCCCTAAGGTGTTGCATGCGAGGTGACCTTCTCCATTTCATGTTCCTCTATCTTGCATGGAAGAAAAATAGCCAATCAGGTGTAGGTAAGAGACCTCTGCCCACAGAAAGTTGTCACTTAGTGGGTGTAGCAACCCTAAGGTAGATGACCCATTGGTCACTACTAGGTACTTCCCTAAACACCGACTAAATACAGTATTTATTGAGCATCCCTAGACCAAGAAATCAGATTCCAAGGACAAAAGAAGACCAACAACAAAGATGACCCAAGGCTCCAGAACTAAATTTCTGCTGCACAAGAAAAAGGTGCAAAACTCTGCCTGCTGCACCCAGGACTTGGCTAGCACAGCTGAGGGGTTGCTTGGACATTGGACAGACTCTACAAACCCACAAGGGACCACCACACTTCAAAAATCACCAAAGATCTCCCTCCAGTGTGAAGGCATCACTTTCATGCAACCTAAGACAAAGACCCAGTGAAGGCCACTTCACAGACCAGCTTTTGACCAAGCAGATCAACTCCACGCAATGGGCCATGAGGATAAACCCTACAAGTGTGCCAAGCTTGGTGGCACTGCGCTCTCCAGCAGCCAAACCACACAATTGCCCGAGGTAGTGTTCACCTAACATCGGACAACCAGAAGGACAGTCCACTCCAGACTGATAAAGGACCAGGAAGAAGCCCCATTCAAGGGACTTCAGAAACCCAGGACCACCCACCAGAGTGCCCCTGCTGACCTGTAAGCAACCCTCAAATTGACCTACCTCCTGCTTCCAAGGGCACCTTTGCGCACAGCTCCTGGCTCACTGATGTGCTCTGCACCCGGCCACCCTTTGCCCTGCACCAAAGATCCAGCTGTGCCCTAAGGTCCCCCACCTCTTACAACCTCGACACCCCAAGGGGACACACCAGTCATACATTTAAGTCCACCTGTGCAGTGTTTTTCCAAGTGGTCCCCCGCAGTGACCTGGCGCCAGCAGCAACAACTTTCAGCAGCTGCTCCCGCCGAAACCAGGAACCACCTGAACTTCTCCAGCTGGTCCACAGTGCACACGGACGACCTCAACATGCTTGAAAAAGGAGACATTGGTAAACACATTGCCTGAATTTATAAGCATTTTTAAGCATTTCTCCATTGATTCCTATGGTGCATAATTACGCACAAAAAGATAAATTTTTATTAAACTTCAAAAATCCATAACTTAAAAAGAACTTACCCGATTTTAATGATCTTTGTTTTAAACATTTTATAGAAATATGAAGTATTTTGGTAAATTGGCCTTGAGTTATTCTTTTGAGTGTGTGTCTTGCATTATTGATACTGTGAGTACAACAAATGTTTTTCACTTCTCAAAAATTAGCCTAACTTCTTGACCAAGCTACCATAAAAATTAGAGCATTAGGTGGTCTAGATTTTACCTCTGTAACCCAACATGTGGTTGTCTGGACTGTCTGTGCAGTGTGTTTAGCATTGCACACTACACAGAGAGACAGACTCCTACAGCACTGCATTGCCTTACGCCATATCTACAAGGCAATACAAAGCCATGCAAAGTGGCTTTGTGTGACCTTGTAGATATGGGCCTGCACAATGGTCTGCCTGTGCGTCACAAAAAGTGATGCACCAGTGGCTCAGGGGGCTTGTAAATAAGGCCCTCTGTATCTTCTTCATCATCCTCAATATCATTAGTACTATCGTTGATGGGAAGTTATGAAAAACAATGTGTTTTCCTGTTCTTATCACCTGGCACATGTTCAACATCAAAATGATGTTCCATCAATTTTGAAGTTTATCGTACCAACCTGGCAGCTGCTTTCAAAGATCTAACATTACTGCCACTAAATATAGCTACCAAGGATTTGTGACCTGTAGACAATAGGAACTTCTTATCCCAAACATACAGATCTTTTTTAATCACAGACTATTGCCTTTCACATGGCTTCAGTGTGCATGAAACAAATACAAGGGTGTGTTCATTGCTATCTTTCTCTTGGGACAACACAGCCCCTAAAATTATAGTGCCGTCATCAACAGTGATGCAAAGTTTTTTCCCAGGAATACAAGGACTCAGGATGGAAGCATATGCAAGTAAAGTCTTAATCAATTAAAAGACACCTTCCGCTTTTCATTCCATATAAACTGGCAAAATTATCCATGATTTTAGCAAAAATTCACACATACCTATAAAAACCAAAAACTGTTTTCGATTTACTCGTACAGGTGTATCCTTTATGGCATCTAGCAAACCAGGTCTGGGTTTGATTCCACAACCAGTAATGACTAGTAATCACATGCCCAAGATACTCAACAGATTTCACACCAAAAACACACATCTATCCTGAGTCTTACATCCCTGGTTTTAAAAGCATCAAGAACACTTCCTAATCTAGCCATATGCTCCTTCTCATCTTTACCAAATATCAAACTACCATCCTGAAAAGCTAAACCTCCCAGTCATTCCTTGCAATATTTGTCCCATGAGTTGTTGCAATTCAGCCGCTACTGATGCCACCCCAAATGGCATTCTGCAGAACTGAAATACCTCATCTGGAGTAACAAATACAGTCAAATGTCTGGAATTCTCTGTAAGCACTACTTGATAAGCCAAATGCAAATCTAATTTGGGAAAAACATTTGTGCCAGACAATGTTGTTGCCATGTCATCAATTTTGGGCAGAGGGTGCCCATCCACCCAAATGGCTTTGTTTGGTCTATGCAAAATCAATACACGTTCCCAACTCCTTGTTGTTTTTCTCAGCCACTACAGTTGGTGGGAGCCACTAAGATGATTTAACAGGTTCTATAACTTCCTCTTTACACATTTGTTCCGAAAGACTGGGGAATCCTTGTCTGACACTTAATGGAACACACTTCAACTTGTGCTTCACCGGTTCATAACCTTCCTTGTCTTTGATAGCTTGTTCGAAACCCTTCAGTTCCCCCCAGTTCCTCCTCAAATATCATAAGAATCAGGAACATTAGTGATAGCTCCATTTTTTTCCTGGGAGGTTTCTACAACATCACTCAGCCACAAAACGTGTTGAGAACAACCTGGTTTCAAAATGATTCGTAAACATCCTTGATGATGCCACACAAGAATATCTGGGCCTTCTACTGATACATGCACCTCACCAAATACAGTTCTTCCCCTAAAGTTGATTGTGGTTTCAAAAAACCCTTCTAAATCAATTTTAGTACCATTGTATCCTCCTGGACATATGTTGTGTGGCATAAGATCCTGGGTTAACCCGCTGTGATAAATAATACCACACAGGATTATAGTAATTTTAGATCCAGGAGCTGTCATCAAAGGAATACCAACCCCCCACAACCCTCCCACAAAATCTTCAATGGGTTTGTCATTTTCATGAACATTTACACTTAGAACAAAATTGTTCAGCCATGTTTTGTGTTTCCTGACTATCATCTACAGTATTAACTCTGGTGATACATTTTGATGAGCAAGACATTTTTACAAATTGCTCAACTGTTCCACGTTTCATGCACTTTTCTTTATTTGCTGGGCAAATTTCAAAAACAGCAATATGCCCACTTAGATCTAACCAATCACTTTCAAATCCCCTACTTCTTTTCTTACAAGTAATGTTTTTATTCAACAATACATTTTGAGGTTTCATGAGGATTATTCAGAACTTTAGCAGATTTCTTCGATTCCTGAATACTGTTAGCTATTTTAATTGCCCTTTGCAATTATGGATATTTGTAGGATAAAATTATTTCCTGAATTTTTTGATTGTAGAATTCGGCAACCTGTTGGTCCCAGATAAGCTGTTCAGTAAAATTGAAAAACTCACACTTAGCTGCCAAGATAAGCCACATGCATGTCTATTAACGCACTGGCTTGTTGTCCATAAGAAAAAAATGCATGTCTTCTGAAGTTAGATGGCTTAGAGAAATGTTTTTGAAGTCTTTTTACAGCTTCTTCATATTCATCCAATTGGTCATCAACGTCTTCAGAAATTAACACAGGAAGAGGTCCAAAAATCTCTTGATCCTCTCATCCTAATGACCATTCCAAAAGCGAGTGTTTCTTGTCAGGTTTTAATTTAAAACCATCTATAGCATGGAGATAGGCATCAAAAGCCCTGAGCCATTCTTTTAAATGAAACTGAAAAGAGGAGGAGGTGGACTGACATTTTACATACTAGTGTGGAACTATACATAATCAGAATCAAATTAAATTTCCACTCAAAAAAGGCAAAAATGTCAAAATTGTAGATTCAAAGTACTGAACACCACATAAACAATATGCTTCATAGCAAGACTGAATGTATTAGTGGGGAAAATGCTGCATAACACATTGTATCACTTTACATTAAATATACTTCCATAAATTATTTTATTGTGAAAAATGTGCCTGTCACTGATTGGCAGGTGTGTCTTTGCTATTGAGACTGTGTTGCAAATCAAGTAATTGCAGCAATAAGTAATGGGATGGACATTAAAATCATACTCACAACACAATTGTTGCCTTGACCATATTGAAAATGCTCCTACTCCATAATGGCCACCACTGTAATGCGTCTTAGTTCTATTCTTCCTGTGGCAGTTGGAATTATCACTGTGCACATAAGCATTGCCATAATGAGTTGGCCTTCTCCACCTGACGCTTGCATCTAAAGTTATACGCCAGAGTACTGACTCAGAAACCACACAAAGTGGCACAGAAAAAGTAACTTGGCTGTTATACCACAATGTCTATTAAGCTATTTGCAGCTGTGCTGTGACTTGCACGGCAACTGCCATCCGATTAGAGTCCAACCCACTAGTCACCAGTCCCACAGCGTGTGGAGAAGGAAAAATCATCTCTGCAGTGTGGAAGCAATCTTTTCAGTTTGTTTAAAAATATTAGATAAATGGGGCAATAGCAAACGAGAAAACTGTTTCTTCAGTACTCCAACATTCTCCCCAGCTGTCAGCTCTGGCTCATCATTCCAGAACCTCCTGTCCCACACCAGACAGGCATTCTAGAATAGCCAGCATGAGCTGATAAAACATAACATGTTTGCAAGAGTTGACGCTGGTAAATCTTCGAGACACATGTGGCCTAAGAAACCCATGATGCTGGTGTACTCTTTACTACATTAAAGCCAGAGAAATGACTGATATCAAAACACTGCCTCTAATGCTGGACCAGCTTGGAAATTCAAATCCTAAGTATCTGTGGCCCCCCCTACACTTTGTGGATGTTTCTAAGCCCAGGCCTTCTTGCTTCAGGTCACATGTTTTCATATCTTCTCACTCTGAAAGGAACCCAAAGGCTATGAGAAGGAGGATCCTCTATCAAGCATTGATGCTGTGTGAAACACCAGTTCTGGAACCCCACTCCTAAATCCTTCAATTAATAAACTTGGATTTATAAAGCATGACTAATCACCTGAACAGTATCCAGGCTCTGTGATTCTGTATGGGTCACTCAAAAAGACAGATCTTGAGTCCCTTTCTGAATTCCTGTAGAAAGGGTGCTGTTTGGAGGTGAAGGGAGAGGTCGTTCCTGGCTTTGGCAGTGATGTAGGAGAAGGCTTGTCCTCCACTGGATCTGTTGGGGATGAGGGGAGTGTGTACAAAGGTGAGGGAGGTGGAGCGCAGGTGTCTGGAGGGTTGGTGGAAGTTCAGCTGATGTTTCTGGTCCTGTGTTGTGGAGGGCCTTATAGGTGCTTGTGAGCATCTTGAGTGGCATCTTTATGGATGGTGAGCCAGTGGAGATTGCTGAGGTGGGGGAAGATGTGGGTCTGGTTGGAAAGGTCAAGGATGAGTCTAGCGGTTGCATTCTGAATAGTCTGGAATCTGAACCAAGTGTGGCTGCTTTAGGTAGGAAACGTATTCCAGTTCTCGTACCTCCCAAAAGCCAGAGATTAACCCCACTCGGGTGAGATGCAGATTTCCTTGACTAGGTACCCTTACCCACTGAAAACCATTTCTTATGGAAGAGGATGCTTGATCATCGGCGACCTCTTCCCACCATGATATGATAAAACCATCAGGGTGGACTCAACCTCCGGAGAAATTTCAGAGCAGGTGGGAATTCTTAGATAAAAACCATTGGATAAGACTGGGATCCAGAATACTGAATTAAAAATACCTTGCTGTTGTGTGGTATATCACCTTCATTAAATGGAGATTGAAGGTAAGGTTAAAAGCAGATCGATTGGTTATTGAGGAGTGTCTCATACGATCAAGAAAAAGGCTAACATGTTTCTGCCCACAATCCGTAGCCCTAATGGGTCTGGGGCATTCTTTAGGGCCAAGGTTCCCTATATGTACCCCTTACTGACTACTTAGCCCTACCTTGATCCATTAATGATGGGGATGATGAGTTTTCCACCTAAAGCAGCCACACTTGATTGTGATTTTTGGATGTCTTGGGAGAATGTGTGGCTGTTCGTACCTCCTCCTCTCTCCTGTGTGTTAGTAGTCTGGAGTATCTTCAGGAGTTGGGTGGTGATTCCCCCATATAGTGTTTTTCCATAGTCCGTAATTAGGACTTTAGTGACGGTTTTCCTGTTTTAGAGGGGGAGCCACTTAAAGATCTTTTCAGAGAAGGCAGTGAGTGTGGAAGCAGGTAGAGGAGACTGCACTGATCTGGCCTTTCATGGTGAGTTTGTTATCCAGAATAATGCTGAGGTTGCGGATGCGGTCTGTTGGTGTGGGTACGAGTTTGGAAGCCCCGCAGGTGTCATTCCATAGAGAGGTGATGTTCCCAAAGATCAGTACTTTGGTCTTGTCTGTCGTGAGCTTCTGGTAGTTGGTGTTTATCCAGTCGGTGACACTCGTCATGCAGTTGCGGAAATTGGACCTCGTGGTGGTGGGGTCTTCTGAGAGCGAGAGGATGAGCTGAGTATTGTCTGAGTATTGTCTGCATAGGAAATTATGTTAGGGACGTGGGTTCTATGTTGGCTAGAGGCATCATGTAAGTGTTGAACAGAATAGGGCTGAGTGATGAGCCTTGAGAAACACAACAGATGGTGCTCTTGGGTTCTGAGGTGAAGGGTGGTAGGTGGATTCTCTGGGTTCATCTTGTCAGCAGTGATGCAATGCATTTGAGTACGTCTCCTTGAATCTCGAAGTGGTGGAGTCTCTTGATGAGTGAGTGGTGGGATACAGTGTTGAATACAGCTGAGAGGTCAAGGAGGATCTGAGCCATTGTCTCCCCTTGGTCCAGGAAGGTTCTGATGGCATCGGTGGCAGCAATCAGGGCAGGCTTGGTACTGTGGTTTGTGTGCAAACCGGATAGGGAAGTGTCCAGCAGGTTTGTTCTCTCCAGGTGTTCGGTGAGTTGGCCGGGTCTCAAGGGCTTTGGTGGGGAATGGGAGCAGAGTGATGGGGAGGTAGTTTTTAAGATCAGTGAAGTCGGCAGAGGTGTACTTCCATCTGTTGGGGAAGGTGGTTGTGGTGACTGATATGTTGAGGATGGAGGTGGGTGTGATGCAGATTTTCTTGCTACTGAGGTTGGGGGCTCCAGAGTGAATGGAATTCATAGTACAGGTTGTGTGCTGGGTGGTGAGTTGCTCCCATGCGATGAGCGGGTGGTTGTGGGTGCAATCAGTCAGTGTGAGGAGGTTGTAAAGGTCAGTGGGTTGGGGTTCGAAGTTTTTGTAATTGGTGGATATCTTTTTGAAAGTTGTCTGCCAGGAAGTTGAAGTTCCTGGGATGAGGAAATTGTGTTCTCAGTGGCTTGCAGGCACATAAACTCTTTGACAATGCTGATCCTTGCTGTGGTTGGTGCTTCATTCAATGCGGTTTGCCTGGGCACTCTTCTTCATGTCTCTTAGCTGTTGGTGGTTTATATTGAGGGTTGATTTGAAGATGGATCCATCTGTGGGATCTTTACTGGTGCCCCATCTTCTTTCTAGCTTTTTGCTGTTGTACTTCATGGTCCTGCATTCTGGTGTATACCAGCTGGCTTGTTTGGTGGATCTGCTGATCCTTGATGGCTTGATGGGTGTGGCTCTGTTGGCGCAGTTAGTGATCCAGGCAGAGAACTTCTGGATGGCCTGTTTAAGGTTGGATGCAGAGTCGGACTGGATGGTGTGTGTCCACTGGGACTCGGCTACTTTGTTCCAGTTATTGTGAGAGGAGCAGGGAGGCCTGTGGGTGGTGCGTGGGAGATCTGTGATGGTGAAGAAGACAATGGCATGTTGGGTCTAGGTGAACTCGATAACATGATTGTATTTGACTCTATCATTGTCGATGAAGATAGTGTCAAGGGTGTGTCCGGCACCGTGTTTGGGATTGGTAAGTAATTGTGTGAGGCCGATGTTGCTCCTGCTTTCTAGGAGGTTGGAGGAGTTTGCGTCTTTGTGGTCATTGAGGTGGAAGTTGAGGTCGGCTAAGAAGATGTACTGCTCGGGGTCTATGGCATTTGAGGTGATGAATTCAGGGGTTGCCTTGCAGAAGATGGGGCGTGGTCCTGGGTGTCTGTAGGCAAGGGTGCGTCTGAAGGTCATTTTGGCATTGATGTGAAATGGAAGTTGAGGTGTTTCATGATCGGTGTGGTGTGGTGTGATATTTGGTGGAGGTGCATCGAATGGGTTCTTTGTGGATGATGGCGATGCCTCCTCCATGTTTGTTGGGGCAGTCCAGGTGTATCATCTTGTAACCCTTTTGCATCATGGTGACAATGCTGGGGGAGGAAGAGGGGTGGATCCACATCTCTGTAATGAAGAGGGTAAGGTGAGGGTAGTGATAGTGTCCCAGATTTCAGTGGCATGTTTTGAACAATTCTCAAAATAAATCCCTGATATTGAAAATATCCTTTGCCGATTTACTGTAATCATTCTGTAAGACTCCCTTATGTAACTAAACTGAAACAGGAATCCCATTCACTACCTGTTGAATACTCCAACATTTGGTTTAAAACATAGCTAATTACACTGGTTATATCACAACTGCCAGAAAGAGTGGAAGCAGGCTATAATAAGTAAAAGCAATAGTGTTCCTCTGAAAGTCCCTTTTTCTCTATGGTTGGAAAATATGCTATTTTTGCAGATACTATATAGCCTGAGTTTGTGTTTCTGATAAGTTTAGACCTGTGTGTGAACATTGTAAAACTCATTACATCTACAGAACACCTAAGAATACATTTAGGAGTCCTAAAAAAATGCCTGCTTACAAATGTGCAGTGTGAATTCTGGCATGGGAGCGTACATTTCAGAACACTATTAAAATGATGTCTGTGGTAGGAACAGACCCCTTCAGTCAATCACAGCAAAAATAGGATGTATTTTTCACTGAGATTCATGCCCCTGATGTGGTTGGTGGGTGGCTAATCCTTATATGAAGGTAATTAATAACTATAGCCTTTAAACGTCTCTCTCGCAAGCTGAGAAGTTTTTTTCATTTGGTGTGACGTGCAACATGCCAGGTGGGCTGATGTAACTGTGGGTAAAAGCTTATTTTACTGTAATGTATGGTCAGAAGCATATCTCAGCCTCCTGACAACTGATTATCACAGGAGAGGTACCAATGGAGAGAAGAGATTGTCCCATTTTCAATATTACCTCTTCCTAATGGATCCCTCCTTGGTGATTGCTGAAGGAGGGTGATCCTCAAGAACTATACAGCAGGATTTTGTATCTGGAGGAGCAGCCCCCTAGGCATGAGCAATTACACCCTCATCAACGAAGGCACTCAGCAAACTCTCTCCCTCCCCTCAGGGGTATGTTCTGGGTTTACTCCAACTGCCCCACCCAAGGGAGCAGAAGGTCCACTAGACAGCACAGCTGTGTTTATTTATATAGTAACATGTGGGATGTTGCAAGGTACTCACAGAGCTAATGATGACCACTGAATTTTACCAATATTTTTTACCATACGTTTAATAGGGTTCAGAGCTTGAGCTTTCTGTTAATAACTGGCATACTCCCCAACTCCCATATTTGATAAATGATAAATTG
Source organism: Pleurodeles waltl (assembly GCF_031143425.1). NCBI lineage: Eukaryota > Metazoa > Chordata > Amphibia > Caudata > Salamandridae > Pleurodeles > Pleurodeles waltl. Next base: position 768,968,252 of record NC_090440.1, read on the forward strand.
TGTTATGCTGCACCTGCTGATTGAGCATATGGCTTAAATAATAATTTTTGGATCTGAGGCAGTTAGCAAGTTTCAAATATGATAAGCTTAATCAGCGAGGTATCACTCACTAATTTCGATTCACCATAATCTGCACCAGAAGACTTCGGTCCTGATTTAGAGTTTGTCAGATGGGTATTTAGACACAAATGTGAAGCATATCCTGTCTGCCTTATTACAAGGGCATAATACATACACAAGTTTTAGTTCATCCGGCAAGACTAATACTTAAACAGTATTATAATATAGACTCTTTCAATGTAACAGAACTATTAACACACATACCTCATATGCTGCACTTACCACACTGTGATTGACCTCTTCTTGGTATATGTGAGAGTGGGCCCTCCTGAGACAGGTTGTTAAAAAGGTTTCTATTATGTCTCCTCAGAAACTACCTGTAGATAAGTAAGATGTTTTAACCAAAATATATGACTAGCCCTCTTTACATTGATTATACTTGTCAATAATCAGCTTCATTACCTTTAACTTAAGGTTTTAACTTTCCCATGAATCCATGGTTGTATATTTTTGTTTATAGGAAAAACGAATAAAAAGAAAATCTTTGACATGCTAAAAGGAGTTATTGGGACTAGGATTCATATCTTTAAAAAAGTAGGCATATCTGTAAATATCAGAAGCAGGATGAGAGCGGTGTTCATCTGCTAAAGTAATTAGAGTTTGTTCTAAACATATCACATAACATAGCAGGATATACCAGGCACTAAAAAGCTTAGCTCAGTTTCAGGACGTAAGAACAGAAAACTGGATATAATATGTATAAATTTTAGAGGTGTTGTAACTTTTTAGTCTAAGCAGTATAGCTAAAAAGAGAATTGGCAAGGAATAATTTAATAGCGGAAAAAAAGATAAACGCTGGAGAAGTCCATTAACTATGGCCCTCATTCCTACATTGGCGGGCGGTGGTTGCCGCCCGCCATGCGGGAACCTCCAATCTGCCGCCATGCAGTCAAAAGACCGCTGGCGGCATTCCGACCTTCCCGCTGGGCCAGCGGGCGCTAACAATGTTAGCGCCTGCCGGCCCAGCGGGAAGGGGGCCTGCAACATTGAAGCCGGCTCCGAATGGAGCCGGCGGTGTTGCAGGTGTGCGACGGGTGCAGTTGCACCCGTCGCGCTTTTCACTGTCTGCTAGGCAGACAGTGAAAAGCAGGCTGGGGCCCTGTTAGGGGGCCCCTGCACTGCCCATGCCAGTGGCATGGGCAGTGCAGGGGCCCCCAGGGGCCCCAGGACACCCGTTCCCGCCAGCCTCTTCATGGCGGTGTAAACCGCCAGAAACAGGCTGGCGGGAAGGGGGTCAGAATCCCCTGGGCAGCGCTGCTTGCAGCGCTGCCCTGGCGGATTTGCCCAGCCGGGGGAAATCCGGCGGGAAACCGCCGGACCCGGTTTTCTGACCGCGGCGGTACAGAATGGGCAGGGAAGCACCGCCAGCCTGTTGGCGGAGCTTCCGTCATTTTAGCCCTGGCGGTCTCGGACCGCCACGGTTAGAATGACCCCCTATATGTGTTCTTCCAAACAGAAAGCAGGACCGCTATCCTGTTGAAGTATAAAAGTAGTTTAAGAGCCTGGGCCCCTTGTTGTTTCACATTTTGTGGTAGGTTTGTGATACGTCGTTTCCTTTCCCAGATGCAGGATAAAAAAGGGCTATATCATACCTCCTAAAGCAAAATAAAAGAAATGTTATTAAACATCAATTAGACCAGTATTACTGTGAATACGAGCTACATATTTATCTCCCAAATCAAAACTAACAGATCTTTCCACTAGTGTTGCAAATCTAATTTCTGATGCTAATCATAGCTTCACTCTTGAATGGGAAACAGCCAAAATATGTCAATTTATTTCTTTGATCACAGTGAGATATCAGTTTTGACTTTGGTGAACACCAGAAATCCCCTACATGGTGTCAGTTGACATTTTCTATTAGTAATTCTCGAAAACCATGGATTCAGTCCAGCTTTCATTCATGAGATGAAGCTGATGTATTTGATGTATTTTAATCATATAGTTTGTCATCTGCAGGGGGAGGAGCCAAGATGGCGACCGGTATGGACGCCTAGTGTGAGAGCTCCGTCCCGGACTCGCAAAAAAAATCCTGCAGGGAGCCTTATCGGCGCTCGGGAGCGAGGGATCTGCCTCCGGAGGACCAGTGCGAACCGGAGGAGCCCAGTACAGGGCAGAATTGGTGCCGTGGCCTCGGGGCCCACCCTGCAGTCGGGTGACGGCACACGAGGCATCTGGTCCGGCGGCGCCCGGAGTGATGCGGTGGGCGACCGGAAGAACCGATCGTGAGCCCTTGAAGTAATCGGACGGAGCGCCGCCACGAAATTGCCCACATTGGTGGGCGAGTGGTGCAGTCGACTCACCCGGAACGAGTGAGGCCCTCTATCTCGGCTCACCGACTGGAGCCCCTCCGTGCTGAACGGAGGGCCGGAGCGGCTCTCGGCACGCAGGCGGCGTGTAGCGGCGCCTGGAATTAGTGTGCGCGTGCCCCCTCAACAGGAGTCGGATCGCCCACCGGGCCCCCAGAGAAGAGGCAGGCCTGTGCCTGGACGGGAGGGGACGCCCGCCTGGAGTGCCACATCGGAGCGGCCCTGCTCGGAGGCGGAAAGAGCGCCCGCAAGGCCACGGCCCCCGGACCGCATCGGTGAACATCAAGAATGGAGGCAGCACTTACACTACACTGAGGTAAGGGGGGAATTGACTGGGGGGCACAGCTACCGGCTGCGGGAGAAACACAGCAGCCGGGACTACCCCCCCTTTTTCCCCATCTCTGCCCCCTTCCGCTGAGGCACAGTCACAAGGAAGCTCGAACAACAGCGCACCACACACGGGACTCTGCCCCCCGCGCTGGCTGCTAATTGAGTGGACCCACTGGTTCCAGTCCAGGAGGCCACTGGGTGAGGCGGTGAACTTGGGTTGTGTGTGTGGAGGACATAACATAGCGATAAACGTGCTGCCATCGGGCGGATATAACCGGCTGCTCCTCTCCTGCCCCGGGAGCCCTCGGACGCCACTCAAATAGATGAGGAGGCAGACACGGCTCTGACAGGGGAGCGGATTCTTGCGCCCCTTCTGATTCGCCTTGCTTTTCTCCCTCCGGTGCCTGCTGCCCCCCTCCGTTGGATAACTCACGCCCGTCTCCACCGATATCTCCAGGCTGAGTGGCAATCACATCAAGAGACAGGAGACTCTGACACCTCAAGAGGCATATGATACATTCCTACGGGCAACTCAACGCTGGGGTCGTTGGGCTGGTCGGTGGCCCCCCGCATGATCCCGTGAGCAAGCAGGGGCACGTTCTAGGCAGCTAAGATCGTGAACAAGCCTCGTTTAAACCCCACTCCCCTGCGCGGAACCTGGAATGCAGAGGAGCACACATTGAGTCAATAAAGGGTGGCAAAAGGGTAATCTGCTGAGAAAACAGCGCCGAGAAGTACTCCGTTGTACCCTACAAGGCACCATTCAGACTGGCATAATGGTGGGCAGGCTCAAATCAACCAAGAATCAAGATCGAGATATGCACGGCCCGGCACCCAACGACCAACAGACAAACCCGACCCTACAAACATTAGAGTGCACACTCGCGACACAATCCGCACAACTAGAGAAAGTATTACAGGCGATTATGGACACTAAAACTTCCTTGGAAAATAGAATAGATGCGGTTTCGCAAAATCTGAATTTACTCCGTGTGGATCATCGCAAGTTGTCGGAAAGAGTGAAAACGGCAGAAGAGGGGATGGCCGATCTGACTCCCATGGCCAAGGATAATCATAAACAAATCCAACGTTTGGATGCGGAGCTGAAGGTGCTATGGAGACGGACGGAGGAGGCGGAGAGTAGATCGCGCCCAACAACGTTCGCTTTTTGGGGTTTCCTGAAAACACGCAGCAACTAAGCATGGAAATATCTCTAGAACAATGGCTAATCAAAGAAGTATTAAACGGGGCCCCATCCAAGTTCTTTTCGGTGGAAAGGGTGCACAGAATACCGGGCAGACTTCCGCCCCCAGGACAACCACCCAGACCATTGATTGCCAGATTCTTAAATTACAGGGATCGAGATGCAATCTTACAACAGTTCCGCAGCAAAGGCCCATTTAATTATGAGGAATCAGTTATTAATGCATATCCAGACTTCACACAGGAGGTGCAAAGACAACGTAACTCTTATGTTAAAATCAAGCAGCGTCTGCGTGAACACAATATTAAATACGCTTTACTGTTCCCCATTAAACTAAGAGTGGTATCGGAGGATCAAACCCACATATTTACTTCTCCTGAGGATGCCTGGACATGGTTGCACGCTAAGCGCCTTGCGCACCCCCGCGAGAGCATGGAAGGAGAAGAGGAATGGTCAGCCTCTGCGTCAAGGAAGCGCTCCAGGAGGCGTGCCAGGGGACTACCTTCTGCCCAACAAGTAGCAGAAGAAAGAGCAAAAGTGCTAAAAGAGACCCCCCTGCTAACACAAAATAATTTTGAAGTAATCAGGGTGACCCCTGAGATCAGCATGGACTCGGACATGTCCAGCTCTGACTTCACTATAACAGGAGAGCTGAGGGGACCGAAGGTTACCCCCAGAACTGCAGATGAACTCTAACCGCACACAGCTGCATTACCTCCATACCAGCATTTACAGAAGTTGTGGCTGGATGGCACGGGGGTTCCGGGGCGGCGGAGGACACTGGAGAACGCACACCCCCCAACAACGAGTATCTTTTACACCAATATACATCTGTCTGTAGAGGGTGTACTTTGGGGGCTGGTGGGGCTTGGGGGGGCGAGGGGGGATCATACACTTCGGAGGCGCCCTAAAGCATTTGCAGACTAAGGCCCTCATTCTGACCTTGGCGGGCGGCGGAGGCCGCCCGCCAAAGTCCCGCCGTCAGATTACCGTTCCGCGGTCGAAAGACCGCAGCGGTAATTCTGACTTTCCCGCTGGGCTGGCAGGCGGTCGCCTTCAGACCTCCCGCCAGCCCAGCGGGAAAGAGGCTTCCACGATGAAGCCGGCTCGGAATCGAGCCGGCGGAGTGGAAGCTGTGCGACGGGTGCAGTTGCACCCGTCGCGTATTTCACTGTCTGTGCAGCAGACAGTGAAATACATGTAGGGGCCCTCTTACGGGGGCCCCTGCAATGCCCATGCCAGTGGCATGGGCACTGCAGGGGCCCCCAGGGGCCCCGCGACCCCCCCTACCGCCATCCGGATCCCAGCGGTCGGACCGCCGGGATCTGGATGGCGGTAGGGGGGGTCGGAATCCCCGCGGCGGTGCAGCAAGCTGCGCCGCCGTGGAGGATTCAATGGGGCGGCGGTACACTGGCGGGAGCCCGCCAGTGGTGCCGGTCCGACCGCGGCTTTACCGCCGCGGTCGGAATCCCCATTGGAGCACCGCCGGCCTGTCGGCAGTGCTCCCGCGGTCCTCCGCCCTGGCGGTCAAAGACCGCCAGGGTCAGAATGAGGGCCTAAGTCTGCAGACAGATGTGAGCCCCGCAAAAGAGCCACATCTGCTCGACATGATAATACCACCACGGATATCCAGACGGATACTGTTTTTTTCACACACTAACGAGTTAAGTAGTTTCACACAAGTTGATAGTTGGGATGGGGAACCAGTTGGGGCGGGGGGAGAAGCAAATTAGTAAAAACGCACACCACAGATCCATCCCAAACACAGGGAATACCGCTGCAAAAGGCAATTACAATAATTAGCACTTGCGGAGGGGCTGCAGGCTGGAAGGTCATGTTGTAAGTCCACGAATAGGCATACTCTAAAATCTCACATGGCTCCGTACGACAAACGCAACAGTAATCAGTATGCTATAGTGACATGGAATGTAAGGGGCATGGGAGCACCGAGTAAAAGATCTCGAGTTCATGCACGCCTCAGGCGACTGGGCATACATTTCGCTATTCTACAAGAGACACACTTACTGGAGCCAGATCTGCGGGAGCTGCGCGCGAAGTGGGGAGGACAGTTGATAGGCACAACATACTCAGCTTTCGCAAGGGGAGTATTGATATGGATCGCAGGCGGTGTCCCATTCCTTCAAACGGCACACAGAATAGATCACGGGGGTAGATTTGTGGTGGTGGAAGGCCAGCTGGATGGCAGACAACTCTCTGTAGTTGGCATATAAGCCCCAAACAGTGGTATAGCGGGATTCCTGGACACACTCATGCCGACACTACTGTCGAGTCCGTCAGCTCCGGCCATCTGGGGCGGAGATTTCAACAGTACACCGAATGCCATTTTAGACAGATCTAACGTTGAAGGGAGCTCGATGATGAAGAGGAACACCACAAGTCCACTGCAGCTATGGGCAGGAGATATGAGACTCTACGATATATGGCGCATGAGACACCCGCAACAGAGGGAATACTCATTTTATTCAGCCCCGCACAAAACACACACTAGAATAGATATAATATGGGGACATAGGAGCACTGGTCAATAGGACAGAATACTTAGCGAAGACATTGTCAGATCATTCACCATTGAGAGTAACATTAGACTGGGGCAGGAGATGGCAGCGTATCCCCACGTGGTGCTTGCAGGTCGACGCTCTTCAAGACCAGGCATTTGCAGAAACACTGAACACCACACTGCGACAGTATTGGGAAACAAATGACTCAACCGCAAATTCTTAAGATGTAGAGTGGGATGCCCACAAGGCGGTGGTACGAGGGCAGTGTATCTCCACTAGCTGGGGAGTAAGACGCACCTTGCATGCGGAAATTACTAAATTAGAAAAGGAGCTAAGAACAGAAGAAATAGCAGTTGCGTGGGGGGAAGCCCCCTACACAGCACTAAAAGTAGTGCGCATAAAATATAACGAGGTAGACAGTAGACTTCGTTGCCACGACTATAATTATCATTTAACGCGACTGCAAACAGAAGGCGATAGGTCGGGGAAAATGCTGGCGTGGCTGTTACGGGAAGACAGACAACAGTCCCCCATTGGGGCTATCCGGGTCGACACACACACTACGGTCTCTACGCAAGTCGAGATTAACGAAACGTTCAGAGAATACTACGCAAATTTATATACCAAACGCACCTCGTGTACGTCTACACAACTTGTGTCCTTCCTGGGGGTTCACCCCTACCGCAACTATCTCAAACAGACAGGGACATACTAGAAGCTCCTGTCACAGTGTGGGAAATAGACTTAGCTCTAGCGCAGATGCCCAGGAATAAAGCGCTGGGCATAGACGGCCTTCCGATAGAGTATTACACTGCCTACTCGTCCCGCTTGAAGCCCCAACTGCTGAAGGTGTTTGAAGAGGTGTGGGCCAACGAACTGCTGCCCCCGTCCCAGAGAGAGGCTATGATAGTGGTACTCCCCAAACAAGGTTGGGACCCCACAGATGTCAAATCTTACAGACCTCTCTCGCTCTTAAACTTAGACTGCAAAATATTGGGTAAAATACTGGCAAATAGACTAGCCCCCATTATGCACACCCTAATCCATGACGACCAAAACGGATTCATCCCGAAGCGCAGCACCTTTTTAAATATCCGCAGACTCCTGAGCATAATAGGAGACACCCCCCGGACGCATACGACGAAATGGTGTTATCACTCGACATTGAAAAGGCGTTTGATACGCTAGAGTGGGACTTCCTCTTGGCCACAATGCGGCGGATGGGAATAGGCGCCAAATATACGCATTGGGTCCAGACATTATACTCTAATCCACAAGCTAGAGTGAAAACGGACGGAGTCATATCTGACAGTTTCCCAATCTCCAGGGGCACGAGACAGGGCTGCTTCCTCTCCCCATTACTGTTTGCTATAGCAATGGAACCCTTAGCGTCTAAAGTACGCTCCATGGAAAACAGATGGGGAATAATCAGGAATGGGGTCCATCACGCAATCTCGCTATATGCTGATGATGCCTTAATATACACCCGGAAAGGTAATGAGGTGATACCCTCAGTAATATCAGTACTGGCTGAGTATGGAAGTATATCCAGACTAGTGGTAAATTGGGAAAAGTCGTGGGTGTTCCCATTGGTCAGGTGGCCACTGGGAAGACAGGAAACGGCACCGCTGGGGCGCCTGAAATGGTGCTTCGAAACATTTAAATACCTCGGGGTACACATATATCACAACACAGAGGACCTCAGAGACGGTAATTTGGGGAGAGCGCTGGCCTCCATGAAGGGCTCACTACGCTTTTGGACCAAGCTGCCACTATCACTGCCCGGCAGGGTGGCGGTCGCAAACATGCTGATATTGCCTAGGCTGTTATATTATTTTGCGGCCTTGCCAATCAACATTCCCAGAAGCTTTTTCAGTAACCTGAATGCAACGTTACTACAGCTCATATGGGGTGGGGGCAGAGCGCGAGTGGCACTAACTACACTGCAACGACCGGTGGACGCGGGCGGATTGGGAGCTCCCAACTTTGAACTGTACTATGCGGCAGCACAGTTGCAGTGGCTGCAGCTCTGGTTTCACCGACCAGCGTCAGCCGAGTCTGTATGGCTGCAGTCCCGGCTAAAAGGAATCCCATTGTTAACATGGCTGTCAAACAAACACCCAAAAAGCTAATCTGCCAATCCGCTGCTCGCAGTGGCACATGCTTGCTGGGGGAAATATGTTCAGAAGGGGTGCAGGACACTCCCATACACCCCGCACATCCTGCTGGACCGTCTCCCGGGGTGGCACGCGGCTGCGTCGCATCCACCGTCGGCATGGTCGGAGGTGGGCATACAGTCGGTGGGTGATTGTTTTCAAGACGGTAAACTAATGTCGTTTGAAGCCATGCAGGCTCTCACTGCAGTGAACCCCGGACAATTCTTGGCTTACCACGCTATATGCCACGCAATAAAAAAAACATGGGGGGCAGGAGCCCTAGAACCAGAGACTTCTCCCATAATACATCACATACTACAGGATGATGCCCAAACAAAAGTAATTTCAACCCTATACAAGATCCTTAGCAAGCCCCCAGAGCCTTACTTGGAGAGGGCCAGGGAGAGGTGGAACACTGTCCTCCCTGACCCGATCCCTCCAGAAGACTGGCCAAAAGCTTTATATCATGCCCGCGGAGTGTCGAGAAACCCCAGATTTCGCTACACCCAGTTTAATTTTATACACCAAACGTATTTGTCCCCAGCCAGGATAAAGCGAATGTTTCCCGAAACGGAGCAGGCATGCCCCAGATGTAAAGCGCCAGTGGCACACTTTTATCATATGGTCTGGGAGTGCCCCTGGGTACAAATAGTATGGAACAGGGTGGTGGAGGAGATCTCGGACTTGACAGGTCTTGTGTTGGCAGTAGATCCTAGGTCCTGCTTATTGGGGTTGAGGTTAAGAGAAAAAAAACACAGGCATCTACACAAATTCGTGGACCTAACCTGCGTGATGTATAAAAGATTGAAAGCAATGCACTGGAAAGCGCCTAATGCCCCTGATCAGAAATCCTGGCATACCCTTACACTGCGCTGGGCCTGCACAGAACATTAGGTACTGAAAAAACTGGCATGTGACAGTCAACAGCACACAGGGTGCGACGCCTGGGAAACATTGGTAACCAAATTCGAGGCTAAAAACGATGATAAACCTCCATGAAGAGGGGAATACATTAAATAAAATGCATTCAGTAGAAACCTACCCAGACATACCATGACAGGGCGACACTCTGACGAGTAACTCACTGACAGGGCGAAAGCTCCCACACCTCCCCCACGTGACTAGTACTGGCTCGCTCACTAGCACATGTGCACTAGACAACGAATAGGGCAAACATTCAAGCATGGCCATTGCCTCTTATCACTGAACCCATAGCAGAGTACTACCAGCCATTGCAAAGGTTAGGTTCAGCAGTAGCAGGACCACCCTAGTAAGCGCATGAGGGGCCCCTCAGCGCAGCGGCACACGCTCAAGAACCTAGCCAATTCAGCAGGAAGTAATATTGAAGGTTATAAATGGATTTGTGTGTGTGCAAATAGGGGGGTTTAGTTGTTTGAATGTAACCTAATCAGATAAAGGTGATCGTGTAGCAGGCATGTTAAAAGCTTGCATTATGTATCTGTATTATAAAACCAAAAAAATATATATTTTTTAAAAATAGTTTGTCATCTGCTTTGGTCTCTATCGAATGCGGAGGAGAGAAAAAACATGCAATAACTTTTCCATGAAAACCACTGTTATGTGATTTAAAAAAAAAACATTTTTATTGTTTTCTTAAAGCAGAGGAAATATACAATAAAGAAAATAGAGATTCCGTATGATTACATCACAGCATGAACATGGAGATGTCCAATGCCTACCTTGATACAGTTCTTTTGCAATCAACAGGCAAAGAAAAGGACGGTACACACTATTCATCAAAAACTGGTAACACACTTAACAAACAACCAACAGTTGTGGGGCGGGGCAGGGCGGGGTGCTGGAGCCAATCATGTGGGGGAGGCTGGAGCAGTTGTTCAGTGCAGCAATAAAGCATGGTTCATAATAAAATGTCCATCACTAACAAATAACTAAGGGCCAGATGTAGCAAAGGGTTTGCGCCTCGCAAACGGCGAAAATCGCCATTTGCGAGGCGCAAAAGCCTCTTTGCTATTCAGAAATGCATATTGCGAGTCGGGACCGACTCGCAATATGCATTTCAGAATCGCAAATAGGAAGGGGTGTTCCCTTCCTATTTGCGATTCGGAATGGAATGTAATTCCATTTGCGACCGCATATGCGGTCGCAAATGGAGTCGCAGTTACAACCCACTCGCAAATTGGAAGGGGTCCCCAGGGGACCCCTTCCACTTTGTGAATGGACCCACAAATATTTTTTCAGGACAGGGAGTGGTCCCTGCCCTGAAAAAATTCCGAAACTAAAGGTTTCGTTTTTTTTTTAAAGTGCAGCTCGTTTTCCTTTAAGGAAAGCGGGCTACACTTAAAAAAAAAAAACTGCTTTATTTAAAGCAGTCACGAACATGGAGGTCTGCTGACGACAGCAGGCCTCCATGTTTGCGAGTGCCTAGACTCGCTATGGGGCCGCAATTAGCGACCCACCTCATGAATATTAATGAGGTGGGTCATTGCGACCCCATAGCGAGTCGCAGTCGGTGTCTGAGACACCGTACTGCATACCAATTTGCGAGTTGCAAATTGCGAGTCGCAGGGACTCGCAATTTGCAAGTCGCAAATTGGCGTTTTGCTACATCTGGCCCTAAGTACATTATGGTCTCAATACTCAAATTCTCTGGAGAGGTGTAAGACATAAATGCAGTGTGTGGGAAAAGGGAAGCACCAAAAGAAGAACAGCCAAGTAAAACGATGTGTGAGTATCCAGATCCCTTTTTCACAGGAGCGGTCATCATTGGAGAAGAGGATCTTGTGTTCGTGGAATGACTCATACCACATGGCACCAATCGGGGTGCTGCACAGACCACATTTCTCCTCTCTGCGCAAAGAGGTACCCTCAGCGCAAAGAGTGCACCTCAGAATGCTAAGCTGCTAATTGAAGGGGGGGGGGGACTTCCAGCACCTGGTCTTTGTCCTCCTAGTGAACCTCTGTTCATGTGATGATGGGACAATAGTCATGTCAGCTTTGTACCTCCCTTTTGGTAGTCAAAAGACAGTCTGGTACATTTGGCCATGGGGTCTGTAATACATTTAATGGTGCAAAATAAGTGGCAATTCGGGTACTTGCCAGTCAGATACTTCTTTTTTAAGTAAAATGGGTTAACTCTTTGTTGAATTATACTCCCATGTTGCCACAATATAGTTCATTGCCTTAGATATATTTGCTCAAAGTAGTCTAAATAATCCCTGGAACATATTCATTGCTTTATTGACTGGTCAAATTAATTGGACTATAGTGATTACATTCCTTATGTTTTTGTGTGTGCTTTCTTCGTTTCTAGACTGCATACCAAGTTGCTTTATTGAAAGGGTTAAAAAACGCTAGTACATATTATCCGAAATGGCAAACAGACAGATCATGAAGGAGCCTTTCACATTTTCATTCCAGATGGCACACTGGTAGCATCAGAAACACAGGTTGACTCTTTGGGCTCAAAACACTAATGCTTCCCCTTGGGGCTAAGATACTTAGGGCCGTATTTATACTTTTTGGCGCACAACTGCGCCAACGCAGTTGTGCGTCAAAACATTTAACGCCGGCTAACGCCATTCCAAAGCGCCATGCGGGTGCCTTATTTATGGAATGACGTTAGCCGGCGGAGCTGACTGGTGTGCGTAAAAAAAAATTACCCACACCAGGCAGCGCCGGCGTAGGGGAAAATGGAGCTTGGCCGTCAAAGAATGGGGCAAGTCGGTCTGAGGCAAAAAATATGCCTCAACCCGATTAGCGCCATTTTTTTTTACTCCCACCCTCCATTGACATGACTCCTGTCTTAGCAAAGACAGGAGTCATGCCCCCTTGCCCAATGGCCATGCCCAGGGGACTTCTGTCCCCTGCGCATGGTCATTGGGCATAGTGGCATGTAGGGGGGCACAAATCAGGCCCCCCTATGCCACAAAAAAAACAAAAAAAAACTTACATGAACTTACCTTAAGTTCCCTGGGATGGGTCCCTCCATCCTTGGGCGTCCTCCTGGGGTGGGCAAGGGTGGCAGGGGGTGTACCTGGGGGCATGGGAGGGCACCTCTGGGCTCCTTCCGAGCCCACAGGTCCCTTAATGCCTGCCCTGACCAGGCGTTAAGAAATGACGCAAAAGCGGCTGGACGTCATTTTTTTTGACCCGCCCACTCCCGGGCGTCATTTTTGCCCGGGAGTATAAATACGGCGCACATGCCTCGGAGTCATTTTTTAGAAGGGAACGCCTACCTTGCATATCACTAACGCAAGGAAGGTGTCCACGCTAAAAAATGACGGGTCTAACGCCAAAGTATAAATATGGAGTTAGTTTTGCGTCAGATTTGGATAAAAAAAAACGACGGCAAACAGAGTATAAATATGCCCCTTAACCATCTAAACCATGTGCTACGCATGCAAAAACTCACATTTGCAAAAAAGCATAAACACATACAAAACTCTATTGTTTAAGAAAATATAATAACATATCTCACAAAATATATCAACATACATTACAATACAGACAAAAAGCTAACGTGAGAGTTAATTAAAATCGATACAAAAAAATGTATATGTCTCCGGCTCTCTCAATCACGTTATATGGTATAGAATACGGATTTCCCTTTGTTATTTCAAAATCCAAATGTGATGAGAAATGAGCATTGATGCTTGTCGACGGGCTTTGGTGGATTGAGATGGAAACCACCTTATTTAGGACATAAAGATTTTTTGATATAAAAATTGGTGCATACTTCCAAATTACACAATTAGAAATGGCCAATATCTTGACCGTTGGCCATTCCTAATTATGTAGTTTGGGAGTATGCATCAATTTGAATATCTGAAGATTCAAAAACTTTTAATGCTCCAACGAAGGTGTTTTCAAGCACCTCAATCCATTGAACTGCGTCGACGAGCACGTAGGCTCATTTCTTGTCACTTTTAGTTTTAGAAATAACTCAGTAAAAAATGTATTCAAAACCATATGACGTGATTGAAAGAGACATCTTGTATGTGTTTTCATGAATCCTCATGTTTGTTTTTTGTCTACGTTTTGTATTGTATGTTGATATTTTTTATGAGATATATGTTATGTTTTAATAATTAATATAGTTTGTATGTTTTTTGCATATTTGAGTTTTTGTACAGTTTGCACAACGACTACATGGTTGGGTATCATAGTCTCTAGGAGAAGCATTAGTGTGTTGTGTTCCCCTGGCGTTGAGAGGGCTCGCTCCCTTTTTTTGCATTACTCTTTGGGCTGACAATTGGTACTAGGCATTTTCGGACCATCACCATTTTCAGTTAATTGAAATAGAGACATTGAAAACCAATTTTCCATGATTACTCTGATCCTTGGAAAAATCTGGGAGAAAAAGCCTCCATGTCCTTGCCTGTGATTGTACGGTGTATTTAATTTGTTCAGAAGAGAATACATGAAAGGCCTCCATGTTGGAAATGAAGTTCAGCTGGCTAAGTCAAAGCTCCGGAAGCAATCCTGACTGGAGCCCTGCAATACCAATGTTTAACCAAACTTTTTTGGGTGCCACAATTCATTGGATTCGGAGGCTGTTACATAGTGTAATCCGACACAACACTGCTGTCATTTAGGGATGCTTCTACTGTGGGTACTGATGGTGGTGTCAGTGCCATGCACATATATGTGGAGCCAGAGGTGGAGTCAAAGAAGGAGAGGATGCTGTCAGTTTAGAACAAATGAGATCTAAATGGGATGCCTATGACAGTGCGTTAAAAAAAGGCCAGAAGCCTATTTTAGGGAAGATAGACGACATGAAAGTTACAGAGGAAGGCTAGCCAGCCATATGCTGGAGCCGTTCTTTGTGGTCACTGCTGGAGACTCCCTCTTGAACTTGTTTTAGATGGGACAACATTCAATGGAAAAGTTGCAGCAAGGACTCCCTCTTTCATACACAGATCATACACAGCACGGAGGAGAAAACGTGTAGAGGAGGGGGAGAAGGAAGAAGGTGAGAGCAAGTAGGCAAGTGAACCAGTATCAACAAAGGCTGTAACCCCACTTTAAGCTGGCCCCTTATTACCCTATGATATGAGTTATGGAGAAAACCACTTCTACCGCTAGTCACTTCATGAAATGAAGCTCAAGTGGCTAATTCTTCTTTGGGACACTCAGGCACTCCTGCTAAAGTTTGTATGACGGTTTTGAGAAGTTTATGCACCTTGCTCTCTGCACAGGTCACGATTCTATAGATACATAGTGGTTTTACTGGATGAATCTACAGCTTTAATATCAGCTTGTGAAGCCGCGTTTCGTGCTCCAAAGTTATTGGTAAAGATCCCATGCCTAAGAAGGTCCGTAAACACTAAGAAGGGCCTCCAGATGTGCCGGTTCCCACTTTAGATTTTGTGTTTGTATCATCACCCCCAATGATTTAGGGTATTTGACTGATCACTAAGCACGTTTAAGTTGCTAGTGGAACACTGGAAACAGGGTTCAAAAGGGACCATTGGTATGTCAGGAACAGCTGTCACAAGATGACATGCAGTTACTGGTGCATGCTTCACCCGGTGTCCGATTAGGTACTATAGCAGAGTTCTCTGCTCTTATATCCCTTGGAAGGGCTGCTGGTCCTAGTGCTAGGTGAGGTGTTGCGGTCAGCGGCGGACCCGAGGATCAGAGTGCTTGGATGGCGGCGGAGTGAAGCGCCTAGGCGGCAGTGGCATGGTGCGGCCTTGAGGCTGGGAGGCGCCAGCGGGTTCTTGGACCAGGGGTCCAGGGCCGCGGTGGTGCTGAGGGTGGAGAGACCACTGGAAGAGGAGCCGTGACAACGTGGCGGCTCTGGGGGCAATGGACGACAGCCTGGAAGCCTTCCTGGTGAAGGAGTGGGCCGGGGCGGCTGCGGATCGGGGGCAACCCGAGGGCCTGCCGCCACCCCCTGAAGTGGAGGACTGGGATCGGTGGTGCCAACGTGAGCGCTGTGGGCCCTCGCGGTGGTGCAGGAGGGGCCCCGTCAGGCAGTAGGAGAGGGAAGAGACAGAGCGCGTTGGGGCAAGTCGGCTGGAGTGCAACCCCATTGTGTATGTACTGGGGTGCCTCGCCCCCACACGTAGCCCGGTTGGGCCCAACACAGAGGCATAACCAGGCAAGCCCAGTGACGTGCCCTGCAGGGCCTGGGGGCTGAACGAGATCCATCTGGGAAGTGGCCTATCTGACCGCAGCTGCTAAATAGTGGAAAGCTGCGCCCGGATGGGGCATGACCCCATAGTAACACTGATTGCAGCCAGTAGGGCCCCTGTGGCCTGAGAGGCCTATCCAGAAAGGGGAAAGAGGAGACTAACAGCAGACTTCTACTGGAGGTGAACTACCCCGAGGAGGGGGGCCTTCCACAGATTGCACCTACTCTGGGAAGACGGCAGAGTGAACCTGTGTATGGACGCTGCGACCGCTGCCGATCCCCTGTTAGGGGTGCCCTGACCCCCACAGCTGCATGTCTACTAAAAACTGCAATAAGGGAAGGTTGCAGGGGAGATGCCGCTGCGGCGACCATAGCACTTTAGACATGGCCGAACCAGTGCCGCACTTCTTACAAGTCACTCTGGACAAGATTCTAGGGGCTATAGAGGAGTCCAAAACCACTCTCCAGCGAGAAATCAGCCAGGTATCAGTGGAACTGGGCCTGCTGCATGCAGACCACCAGAAACTAGCAGACAGGGTCCGATGCGCCGAGACAACGCTTACAGAGCTGACTCCAGTGCAGCAAGAGATACAGGCCACAATAACACAACTGTCAGACCGTGTTCAGAGACTGGAACGTCGGGCCGAAGATGCTGAAGGCTGGAACCAGAAAAACAACGTGCACATTATTGGACTACCAGAAGGAGCTGAAGGGACTGATGCGGTGGCCTTTCTTGAAAGTTGTAAGCGGCAGGAAGTCGCCCCGGGACTACTCACCCCTTTCTTTGCCTTGAAGAGAGCCCACCGATTGCCATCGTGACCAGCTGCGCCCGGACGGCCCCCATGAACTGTAGTGGCTAAATTGCTTCACTATGCATCCTGTTACAGTGAGCCAGAGAAGCAGGACCCTTCAGAGTGGATAACTGATCAGTGGCTCGAGGCGCATAAAGTGGAGGGGGACTCTGGTGCCCCACCGGTAGAGTCGCACCGACGGAGACACAGGGGAGAGAGGAGACAATGGAACAGATCCCGTCTGGGAACGAGGCCAATGCCAGCACAGAGGGTCCTGGACAGACGGTCCGCCATGGGGTCACTTGTTAAACGCCATAAGATCTTGTCATACTTAAAGAGGAGGGGAGTACATTTAGCACTGCTCCAGGAAATGCATCTCACCGCAGGGGGGGTGGATAAATTGAGGCATAAATGGAGGGGGCAGCTCTTCGCCACTGCGCATTCGGCGTTTGCAAGGGGCGCTCTGCTTTGGGTTAGGGCTGGGGTCCCATTTGAGCCCCTCTCCATAGACTTGGGTCAGGACGGCAAATACGTCATTGTGGAGGGCAGACTACAAGGCAGGCTCATAGTGCTAAGTTGTGTATACGCCCCTAACCAGGAGCAGACTCCCTTTTGGTGGGCACTATCTGGGAGATTGGCCTGGTACTCGGGCCGCTTCTTGATTGGGGGGACGTTAATTGCGTATTGGACATCGGGATGGACCACTCCTTCCCTCCCCTGCCTGGAGCGACAGCACACAAAATGGTGGAGAACCTCAAGGACTGGTTGAGGCACTGGGGGTTGGAGGACTTGTGGCGGGTCCAGCATTCCCACATTAGGGATTACTCCTTTTACTCAGGGCTTCACCACCTACATACCAGAACAGACCGTGTGACTCTAGCTTCATTACCCACGAGATAGTCCAATCCGAGTATCTGGGCTGTACTCTATCAGACCACATCCTGTTACATATCACCTGGCGGAGGGCAGGAGCGAGGGGATCCACCCAGACATGGAAGCTTCAGCCGAGGGCCCTAGAGGACCCACTGTACAGGGAGGAGCTCAGGGCTCACCTTCGGGAACACAGTAGAATCAATAAGGGCTCCACAAAGTCACGCTGCACGGAGTGGGAGACTCTCATGGAGGTGACACAGGGTCATTGTATAGGACAGTCAGTGGGGTTAGACGAACCCTTGTTCGTGAATTGAACCAGCTAGAAAAGGAACTCCATGATAGGGAGGTTGAGCAGGGTGAGGACCCAACGGCGCAGCACAGGCTCCTTAAAGCAAGGGAATCATTCCATCAAACACTGAAAAGGTTACGGTGCAATGATTATCGGAGGCACATGATGTCTGTACAGGCAGACGAGGGTAGATCGAGCAGGCTGCTGGCTTGGTTGGTGCAACCCGAGGGGGGTGCCCCGATCACAAGTATGCGGGGGATGGATGGGGATCATGTCCATGCTACATCTGAGATAACTAATGCTTTTAAATCCTATTATACATCACTTTTTAGGCAACCCGAGGACGATCTGCCGCAGTCGCTGGATCACCACCTGTGATCCCTTCCATTGGTCACCCTTAGGCCAGAGGACAGGGGCCCTCTGGGAGAACCGCTCACCCTAGATGAGGTGAAAACTGATATTATACAACTAGCCTCGGGCAAAACACTGGGCATGGATGGACTCCCTATGGAGTTTTACAAGACATTCGTGGACCTCTTGGCCCCAGTGCTGGTTGACCTATATACTGAGGCTTACAAGGCAGGCACCCTACCGGGGACTCTGCGGGAGGCGTTGTGGTTCCTCTACCCAAGACCAAATCAAACGAGGCGTCGGTGACTGACTTCCGTCCCCTATCCATGCTGAATTTCGAGTTCAAAATCCTTAGCAAAGCGCTGGCTAATAGGCATTTTACATTATATCCCTACCTCATTCATGGAGACCAGAACGGTTTTGTGCCTGAGCGTAATACCTCCCTAAACCTAAGACAGCTGTTCACGCTTCTACACCTACTGCATTAGGAATGGCGCCCGAGGCTGTGCTCCTATCTATAGATCTTGAAAAGGCATTTGACTCAGTGAGATGGGATTATCTCTGGGCAGTGATGACCAGAATGGGGCTGGGAGAGAATTGGGTTGAGCTGCTGTACTATCATCCGGTGGCGAGAGTGCAGACGGGGGGAGTGGTGTCGGAATCTTACCCAATATACCGTGGCACCAGGCAGGGCTGCCCTCTTTCACCCTTATTGTTCACAATTGCTATTGAGCCCCTGGCAGCACAGATCCGAGTGGAGGGGCGAGGTAAGGGAGTGCTTTGGGGTCGTGTGGAACACCTCATCCCACTTTACGCGGACGACTTACGGATATATTTGCGGGATGGCATGTTCGGGATTCCTTGGGCACTCACACTGCCTGAGGGATTTGGTTTCCAGTCAGGTCTCAGAGTAAATAGGAGGAAGATAAATGCTTTCCCAATGTCTGAGGGCACCGGACGCCCGTCCTCATGCCCCGTTGATCTCCCTTGGTCCCCCTGTACCTTCAGATAGTTGGGTTTTCAGATCTTCCACGATCTGAGTGATCTATGCGATGGAAACCTTGGTGCAGCACTCCGATCCTTACGATCCTCTGTGACATTCTAGCGTTCCCTGAAACTCCCAAGGATGGCCCAAGTGGCATTGTCTAAAATGGTCATGTTACCCCGCCTACTATACTACTTAACCAACCTACCAATGGCTATACTGAGGAGCTGGTTTAGGGAACTGAATATGCTCCTTAGGGGGCTCCTGTTTGATGGGGCCATCAGCGGACGTCCCTCTCCACTCTTTGCCGACCCGCACTAGAGGGAGGGCTGGCGGTTCCGGATTTTGAACTGTATTATCTGTCATGCCAACTTCGGTAGGTGACTCGATGGTTGTCGGGGATGCACCAGACAGGCATGAGTGTATCTAATGGTGAAATAAAGCCAGATCTCCTCCTGCCTGTTGGACATTGGGAACCTTCAGCCCAGGCGGACTATCCTGCTGACGGCGGACCTTTTTTGCTGGAAAAGATGTTTGAAGCACACTGGAGTGACGGTAGCCTACTCCCCTGGGGTGCCACTGACTGGCATACCGTTGGGAGTACCGGGCCACACCTTGATGAAAAGAGAGGTTAGGGCTTGGACCCTGGTGAGAGTATTGACATTGGGAGACCTTTTCTGCGTACCTTTACAGGACTGGTGGAGGAGGACTGGGTCCCAGAGGGACAGTTCCCGATGTATCAGACACTGGTCCTAACTGTGCGGAAATTATGGCCCATAGTGGATGCAGATCCAGAGACGCATGCTATATTGCGTCTACTATTAACGGTAGGGGAGGACAGCCATTTGGTTACCAAACTTTATAGGGCTCTTATCGAGGCTACACTGAAGTCCTTACAGACTCTGCAGACGAAATGGGAGGAGACAGGGGGCAAAGAATTGACGGATGTAGAACGGCAGAGAGTGCTAACATACCCCTGGAAAGTATCCAGAAATACACATTTCCGATATATCCAATACAACTTTGTCCACAGAACGTACCTCACTCCACATAGACTTAGAGTAATATATTGTGGTGGGCCCATGGGCTTTCCTAGGTGTAAAGCGGTAGACCCGGAATTTCATTATATGGTCTGGGACTGCCCAAACATACAGAGAGGCTGGATGGGAGCGCTGGAAGACTTGGGGGGGGGGGCTGGGTACATGACTGGACCTAGACCCCCTCTTTTGCTTGTTGGGATTGCATACGAGGCCAGCTTCCAGGAGAGTAGGCAGTAGGTTCTTGGACCTTGCCCGGGTCTTGTTGAGGCACCGAACTGCCATGGCCTAGAAATCCCAGACGGGTCCACAATTGGAGGACTGGAGGAGGGTTGGTGTGGCCTCAGGCCGAATTACAGGAGCTGCAAAGAGAGGAAGCACGAGGGACTCAGAAGCTACTTATAGCCCTACTGTGGACAGAAATATTGGAAGCATGAGAGGCCCAGAGGTGATGGGCAGGGGGAGCGTGGGAGCCTGGGAAGGATGCGGCACCATTGAAGAGGGACCGGGGTGATGATTGATGGGGTGGGAGGCGAGCGGGAGGGCACAGACACCTGTAGTGCATACACCAGAGTGGCTTCACTATTCCCCTGTATAGGGTGGATCCTGGGGGCGGCTGACTGACGCTAATAATCATGGTTTGGATGTATGACTACCTTTGGGACCCAGGGCCCCTTTGGGATGTAGAGGGACCCTGTCCGAATAGGATAGACCATACATTAGAGTAGGGGACGGGAGGAAGACTAGGATGACTCTACCAGAAGGGTGACACAAGTAAGGCCTGATCTCACCCAGCCACAAGTCATCCTCCTGACGCACAGTTTATTTATGTAGTTTCTTTATTGTTACTTTGTAGTTGAATCTGTTTATAGTTAATATGGGGATATCTAGAGTGCTGAGGAAAGTTGGAAACAGGATTAAGCAAGATGTGATTATGTTATGCACAAGTGGATGGACTGTATAAAGACCAGCAGAGTACCAGAATGAATAAGTTATTATTTGTGGCCTGATTGTATTAAATATAAGTTCGAAAAGTTGGCGTGTAAAGAAGGGCATACACATGTACCAATGACTACTCAATCACTGAAAAAAACAATAAACAAAGTTTTTTTAAAAAAAAGAATCATTCATCATAAGTAATGTTTAATTCCTAGAGCACCATCTGTAGCCCATTTGAAGAAACACAACATAAGGTTCATGCAGTGCACTAGACATTGTTCTCCATTGTACAGAAAGACCCACGAGAAGGTTGCATAGAGAGGAAATCAGCTCAATAGATCCTAGAATGATAAAACTTGTTGATGCTATATTTAAGGGCCCAAATGTAATAAAGGGCTTCAAAAATCTGATAGCCTAATTGGGCTATTTGTGATGGCATTACACACTAGTGAAGACTCTGGGCCCAGTTTAGCATATTTCGATCTTTACTTTGTCTATCAGGGTGTGACGGTCATTACACCCTGACCATGCTTGACAGAAGAGGGCCATATTTAAAGACCACCTCCAATCCAGTGATGATCTCTGTGCCTTAAGAAGAACCACCATCACAGTGGTTCCTCTGAAAGAACTACAGGTTTGATGCATGGCTGCTCACCAAACATTTTTGTTTTTCAAAAACAAACTACCAAACTGGGAATTTGTAATTAAAAAACAAATCACTATTGACCCACTCTCCCTGAGATTTTTCTCTCAGGGTGTTGGGGTAATTTTCCTTTTTTCAGATTGAGACAGCCTGGATGAACAGTTTGATGTTCTTCCTCTGATGGCCCCATCTCCATTGGCCTATCAGAGTAAGCTTACTGATGGAGAAGCCAGCCCAGGGGGGCGGGAGAGGGTTGGAAGGGTGACGATATTCAAAACTGTTGAAAAAGATCAATAACATTTTATGAGTTTGTGTTAGTCAAAATGAGTTTAGTTTTATTGAGGACTAATGTGTGATGGAGTGTATTAGTGTAGATTAGTTTGGGATAAATAGTAATGCATTG
The DNA here is from genome assembly GCF_031143425.1 of Pleurodeles waltl. Lineage (NCBI taxonomy): Eukaryota > Metazoa > Chordata > Amphibia > Caudata > Salamandridae > Pleurodeles > Pleurodeles waltl. Next base: position 768,990,321 of record NC_090440.1, read on the forward strand.
CCATAGATGTTGCCATAGATGTTTAGGAAACAAATGTCTTCTATTTCATCCTTAATTAATTATATTTGTCCTGTAGTTGTAACATACTTATTAGACGTTGTCCAGGGGGCTACAGGACAGGCAGGACCTACTGGGCCTTAGTGTCACTGAGGCAATCTGGAGGGCAAATAAACCCTGAATTTTGTGGAACAATTTTAGCCCCTCACTGTTCAACACAAAAAAGGGGTCCTGAGAAAAATGATGTCATCTTTTCAGAAATTACATACTTACATCATGGAAAATTGAAAATAATAAACTATTAAACTTGTTTATATACTTCTGCATCTTTTTTTGCATATCAAATAGTAAAATATACACAGGATATAAGTGCATGTACACATCACCATATTTATACTGTACTCCAGTGTTTCCCAAACTGGTAAGTCAAAAGCCAATTGTTGGTGGATGTGAAAGTCCAAGCAATAAATAGAGATGGCTTTATGTTTTGTATTTATCTTTACACACTTCTTGCGCTTCAAACACAGAGGTTAAATGTCACACTATGTTGACTGACAAATTGCTGCCTATTTTTCGACATGGCAATTGGGGTTTACAAACTCCTCTCACTTTGCAGTCTGAGAAACTAAAGTAAAGTAAATCATGTGACAATATTGCTGGGGTACAGGGAGTGTGAAAGACAGGCTGTAGGATATAAGTTTTATAACACACAACAAAATGTAAATAATGTGTTCACATTCAGCATTTGAGAAAGCAAAATGACAATTTTTTGTAAGTGTGATGGAAACCTAGATTTTGATAGGATCAAAACAAATCAAGACACTTGGTGATGCACAAATGATAAATATGCACTGAAACCCAATTTCCGCACAGTATCATTTGTGTGCAATGTATTTTTATCAGTAAAACTGTATATCTGTGCAAATGTATTGGACATTTGAATGAAAATGTGCTCTCTCTAAATGACAGTGTGCTACCACATGATGCTTTAGTTACATTAAAAAAATTGGCCACCTCATGTCCATCAAAGCAAGGTATGTCAAGAAAATTTGTGAATCTAAAAATGAGGTTGTGGTTCTAAAAAGTTTGGGAAGCACTGCTGTATTCTGAAAACAACTAAATAACACATCATTATTCTGGAATTTCTTCAGAGTCATGTCTTATTGTACTTGTTATTTGCATAGACGTCTTGCTAGTTTTCTTTGAGCTATAGCTGGTAAGATGACAAACAGAGAAAAAGTTCATCTTTTACTTCCTAGACTGCATTAAATACAGATGTATTGTAAATAGCTGCACATAAAATAACACTAGTTGGCTCAAACACTTTTTTCTACAAAATATACTTGACATCTACACCACCCATAGTATGTGAAGGCCATCACAGTTAATATCAAATATGACACAGGAGATGCTCTTCTGAAAATGCTGAGGAAGGTTGTGTTGGCTTTCCCTAGTCACTTGCAAGTCTGCGCTTCAAGCTCTAATTGTTTCACGGCTCGACTATGACAATTCTCTCTACTTAGGCATTCCCCAATATCTGGTACACTGACTACAGATGATACAAAAAATGCAGAAGCCCAGCTACTTAATCTTCCAGCTCAGTCTTTCATTTCTGTTCAATTTACTAATCTTCTCTGGCTTTCTATTCAGAAGTGTGCCTTATTTACAATCCTTAGCTTTGCCCATGAAGATAAAATTAGACTTTCTATTCAGACCTGCACCTTATTTACAATCCTTAGCTTTGTCCATGAAGTTTTACTTAAGAAAGGTCATTCTTATCTTAACAGCAAGATTTATTTTCACTCTCCAAACCATGCCTTATGCTATGCTTATTGTCTTTAACCATGCAATCCCGTTGTGTTACCTGTGTCAGGTTATGGGTTGAGTCTTTCTCTTTCTTAGCTACTACTCACTGGAATCCAATTCCTGTTTGTCTTCTACAATTATCAGAATTCACAATCTCTAAATATGTTTTTTAGATCAGTTATCTAGTACTTCTTATTAGCTTTTCTGTAGCAGGGCACCCCTAGTGGGAAACAGTTACACTTTACACAATCAAATATCATATCATTTTGTAGAGGAGCTACTGGTAATGATCTGTAAGTTGTGATCTGAGAGGTTGGTGTTGACCAAAGAGTAGTGACTCAGCAACTAAGCCCTCCATTTGGTGTGGCATAGTGAACCAAGCTACTCCATGAGGGAAATCCTTTATACGCACACTTGATGTTTTCTGCTTCATTTAAGAGAACAGAATACAACACGTGGTTGTGATGACCTGCTAAACCTTCTTCAGAGAGCTATATATAAAAGATATATCATAGACAAAGTTTGGTTTAAAAAAGCAGGGGTACGCCAATTGATCAAGCTCCTATTTGTGCTGGAATTGTCAAGTGGCTGAGCAAGTGTCTCAGACATTAGCTAAGCCTGCTGGACTAGCTAATTTTAAGGTCAAACTTTTGGGCCCACAAAAATGTCAGATAGTACAACCTTATTCAAAGATTCACATTTTGTATTATAGAAGTATGCAAAGTCATGAGACACAACAGGCCCTGGAACCACTACACCAATGTGTGCGGATATGTGAATGTTGACTAAAAGGGACACTGTGTTCTGAGTGAAAGTTACTCACTCTTACCAGAGGTTGTCTTCATTATTGTATCCTGTAATAGTCTCAGGGAGGATTTGGAAGCCTTGAGGGTAGATTATCATTATATTTTTGTTAGAGAGAGTACTGGCGGATAGTCAGTCTAACATGAAAAGGCACAGCACTGTAAGTGAGACAGGGTATGCCGTGGGTGAGTCTGCAAAGTTACAAAATAAATATTAAACCAGGGCTCTATGGGATCAGCTATTTCTATCCTTTCCCCAATTCAACAAAAAAACCTGTAGCTGCCTGCCTGCCTGTAATGCTATTTGTATTTAACCACCGACTCCATCTTGACCACTGACTCCATTTTGTGCTTACCTTAGCTTCAAATGCCATCACATTGATGGCACACATATCTTTCCATGCACAGCTTGTTCTTTACACAGAATATGTTTATATTCTTCTTCCTAGTATAAGGTTACACCATGTTGGAACAAAACATGGGTGATGTAGAAGGTACAACATAAGAGAAGGCTTCAGCCTGGGAATGTTTCCATCATGGAAAAGTACTGCTTCTCTTTCTCGGAAATGCACATTGGGGCAGGGCCCAATCCTTTGCGTGTTTTTGACACAGACCAAGCACATCCAGAAGTTGAATTTCATAACTTACAAGAAGGGAAGGGAGGTTGCCAGAACCTTCCTCTTGTGTTTGCTTAAGGTAAATAAGGTGGCGAGGCTTGGCACTGAGTTAGAAGGAGCTTTCCTGAATGTGGTCACACGGTTAAGGTTAAAATATCCCATGTTGGAAGGATCTCCTACTGCCTCAGCCATCCAGGACTCCTCGGCTTGATGTTGGCAAGGAAGAAGAAGTCATCCTCCAAGGTGATGCATTTTCATTCTTAATTATCTCTCTTTGCTGTGTGCATACATACACGTATATATATTCACTGCACACATATTCATTGTTGATGTATTGCACTTGTTTTGCCTATCATTGATTATTTTGGTATCTACATCTGTTTTACTGAACTCCAGTTAAATGTTCAAATTTTTGTGTGCTTTCGTTTGAGATCTGGGAAGTTCCTAACAAATTCATTACTCAGAATAAGAGTGCTGCATTATTTGCATTCTTTTGCTTTGTTCCCTCTTAGTTTGAAGCTAAGCCGAACACTGCCACATGCAGGAGCTGCAACACATCACTAAACTTTACTTTGTTACATGGGGACGAAGCAACATAATTGCTACTTTTGTTTACCAATGGACTCCCAGGGCCTAAAACTCTATTGTGTTCCAAATGAAGAACTAAGTTACTTCTTTGGAGACTGGACTCTTCAAGGGAAGTCAAAGTAAGAAGTCCAAGTGCTGCCTTTTTCAAATTACCTTGGCTTTATTGCTTGTTACTCCAAAAACTATGACTTCTAAACTGCTGATTAAATATCATGTTTCCTGCTGGTTTCAGTAAATCCTTGTCCAGTATGACTTTATTTATGAATTTGTCATGCACAGGAGTATACTTCACATGTATTAGGCCATGACCTTAGTTACATAGGTCATTTATTTTGTGATAGTTTATTGCACATGTTCTTAGGGGACACCCTTTTTATAGACCTCCCTTTGTTTCATTCACTTTAAAACACTGGATAGACATGACATGACCATTTAAATCGAGGATCTTCAAGACCCTGAGTGACACCAATGCTGAAATGGGATGTTTTGCATAGGCAATTTCATACAAAATGTTAGTGCTGCCACTTTATTTGCAGTAAAGTAGAAGCATTCCTAAATGTCATCCATTCAGTTTCTTTCATGCAGCACTTTAGAGATTTGAAAAACAGCATGTATTGTCAATTTCTAGAAAGCTTATGCCGTAGCAGAGACTATAAATATATAATATCAGTCTTAGAACCTATATTGTTGGGCCATATCAAGAAACTGGAGTAGAGGTCTCTGGCCCATTCTTTTAAGGCAAACTCTTTGTACATATGGCCCTTAATTCTTTAGTCTACAGAGACATATTATACAGAAAGCAATTTACTTTTTGCATTGCAGAATACTTTTTTGATGGTTTTATCAGGACTCAAGGGAATGTCTTCCTTTTGTTCTTTTGTTTATCGGGATGCAAGGCCCCTAAGATGGTCACCTTAAGTCTTTCCAGATCAAAGGCCAGGGTCTCATGGAGTTTGGGAGGGCATCTTGGTATCAGGCCAGCTGGATCGGGTAATTCTGGAGCCATGTTTTTTTTACCTCAACAACTGTGGTAGCCCTCTGTTAACTAAACCATTACAAATATATACACAATCAAAGCTCTTTTATGAGCCTTCTTAGCACTCTGAGTACTCATCCTGATCTTGTCTTCGGAAACTGGGAATCATCAACAGGGCTGCCCATGAACTTCATTGGCGACTCAGGAGCAACAGCAGTCTGGGGTTGTCCAACTACCCTTTCTGAAACAGTCTCCACGTTGACATCAGTAACTGAAAAGTGATGAGTCACATGTCTGGTTGTTGTCTTTTGGTTCAATGATTGATGTGTAGGAATATCTTTCAGTTTTAACATGTCACTTTCTTCACTCAAGAAAGTGACAATTTGTTCTAACAAAATGGCAGCAGGCGTGTTTGATTTCCCAATGAAATTTATGTAGGCTTCTGCTTTCTTAGAAGGGGGTACCTTGACATTGCATAGGGACTCTGGAGTAATAGTTGGCACAGTTTTGATCTTTCCTTGGGCATTGCACAACTGTGTAGTTGTACTTTTGCAGTTGTAGATCCCAATGTTGAATGTGAGGAGGCATCTTGGCCTTTAGATTGCCAAAGATCATCATCAATGCTTGGTGATCTGTCACAAGCATAAAAGGCTTTATGTATAGGAACTGTTCACAAGCCCACACCACTGCTAAACTCTTCTTTTCAGGTTGTGCATAGGCACATTCAGTCTGGGACAAACATTTGCTTACATATGCCACAATATGTTTTTGAGCATGTGAGTGTCAGATGTGCTGTAAATGGATTGCTCCTAACTCAAACGGGCTAGCATTAACAACAACTTCTGTATGGAGTTTTGGATCACAATAGGCCATTTGTATGGCATTTTCAATAGTTGTTTGATTCTCGTAAAGCTTTGCTTGCATTCATGTGACCAGTCAGCTCAATGGAGCACTCACAGTGACAAAGTTATGTATGTATCAGGATCAGAAACTGGCCATGCCAAGGAATGAGAGTAACATGAAAACATCTTGTGGGGGACTGGAAGTTGACAACACTTGTACTTTAACTGTATCTGGTGTGATGCCCCCATTAGAAAATATACGGCAAAATAATTTTAGCTTTATCTTAGTGAATTCACAGTTCTCTGCATTCAACCTTAAACCTGCATGAACAAGTAAACAACACACTTGCCTGAGAGCTTTATCATACTCCTTCTGTGTAGCTCTGAAAAGCAACATGCCATTGTTATAGTTGAAGACATGTCAGGGTGTATGATACATCCAATGACATCTTGAAAAATCTCTGCAGCTGATGACACACCAAAACCTGGTCTTTTATATTGAAACAGACCAATATGTTTGGAAAAGGTTGTAAAGCACCTGCAATTCTCATCAAATGATGATATCCTTTATCTAAATAAAGGTGAGAGACGACCTTTGCACCATTCAGTTGTGTTATCATGCCAGCAATGTGTGGACCTGGATGTCGTTTTCTTTCAATTACCTTGTTCACTTGACGCATTTCCACGCAGATGCATACATCTCTTTCACTGTCCTTTTTGGGTATTACCACTATGGGAGAAACCTATGGTGTTGGACCAGTAAAACCCTCAATGAGATCATATTTGAGTCATGATTCAAGTTCCTTTTTAACATCTTCTTGTACATAAAATGCAATTCTTCTGTGTATTTGAGCAACAGAAGAGGCACCCACGTTATTATACAACTGTATATTCATAGTCTTAAGTTTGACTAACCCATAAAACAATGAGGAGACCTGACATACTATTTCGTGATGAGCATGAATGTTGTAGTTCACTGAGATCAGTCCCATATCAGCAGCTGTGCTGAAACTGAGTAAACAGGTATTTGACGCTGTACCTTGAAGTACTTGAATGGGTACTTGTACTTTTGTTTTCTTGTTTTTCATTGTCACTACGATTGAAGCTTTACATTTCAACGCTGTTGATGCACCCCTTTTGTACATTGTAGCTTTAGATGCCGTCAGTCGTGGCAAAGGCGATAGTTTATTATATTTCTCCTCATGTGTACTATTTATCGCCACACCACTGTAAATAATGAAAGGTATCCAACAACCATTTATTTTCAGTGTAATCTTCGAACAGCAGTTGAGTGATTTTGTTGCTTTTTCATGTCGACCTTTCTTTGACTGGTATTTTTCTTCACATGCAGCCAGTCCAACATGCACATTTTTCTGAGGTAAACATTGACATTACACAGTCATCGTCTTCACTTTCACTTGCTATTGATATTGACAAACTTTTTGATGATGATTTAGGTGATGATCGACTTCATTTTGTGTTGATTTGTCTCAAATGATGTTGTTGTTTGGCCTGTTGGGCGTGTGTCAAATGTTGTTTCTGGAACTTTCAGGTGGTCATGTTGTCTTCTCGCTGTGGCACACTTACTTTTATCCTTCACCGTGCAAAACATTACAAAAGGGTTCTCCATCCCACAATCCCTGCATATCTGTCCAATGGCAGAACATTTATCTTCATGTGAAAACAACAATCCACACCTGAAACACAACTTCTTTTTCCTCAGAGACATCACCTTGTGTCCTTCAACCTTGTGTTCCTGATTGCTTTTCATGTTCATGACTGACTCACTTTGGGCATCTCTGGCCTCCATGTCATCAGCTTCTCAAGCATCACGCTCATCAGCTCTGGCAGCCATGAGAACTCACTCCAAACTAAGAGCTTCTCTCAGCATTCACCATCTAAATGAATCTGAAAGCCATCCTCCAATAAATCTGAGATGTATTTGCTTTCTCATCATTAAATTAATTAATTAAACTGACGAGTGTTGCCAGTCTCTCAACAAATTTGTCTATGGTTTCCCCAACTCTTTGTGGTTCTTGACTGAAAATATACCTTTCGCAATCTACATTCTGCATTGGATTGAATTTGAAATTCAAGGGCCCATATTTATACTTTTTGACGCAAATCAGTGCCAGGGCAGATTTGCATCAAAAAGTTTACCGCCGGCTAACGCCATTCCAACGCGCCAGCCGGGTGCCTTATTTATGGAATGACGTTAGCCGGCACTGCGGCCTGGTTAGCATCAAAATAAATGATGGTAACCGGGCAGCGGAGGCGAAGGGAAGCCTGGGGGTTGTGCGCCAAAGAATGGTGCACGTAAGGTTAGAGTAAAAAATATTGGCTCTAACCTGACTTGCACAACCCCCATGGAAATGACTCCTGTCTTAGCAAAGACAGGAGTCATGCCCCCCTGCCCAATGGCCATGCCCAGGGGACTTCTGTCCCCTGGGCTTGGCCTTTGGGCACAGTGGTATGTAGGGGGGCCCAAGTTAGGTCGCCCTATGCCACTTAAAGAAAAATATATATACTTACCTGCACTTACTTGCACTCACCATGGATGAGTCCCCCCTTCCATGGGTGTCCTCCAGGGGTGGGCTAGGGTAGCAGGGGGTGTCCCTGGGTGCAGGGAAGGGCACCTGTGGACTGATCCCATGGTCTCCCACCATGAAAATGACCCCACAGGTCCCTTAACGCCTGCCCTGACCCACGCCTTAAAAAACAGCACAAATCCGGCTGGGCACCATGTTTTAAGGCCCGCCTCTTTCTGTGTGTCATTTTGACGCCAGAGGATAAATAAGGCGCACATTCCTTAGAGTCATTTTTTGCACAGGAACGCCTACCTTGCATGTCATTAGCGCAAGGAAGGTTTTCACGTACAAAAAATGACTCAAACTCCATAACTTTGGCGCTGGATGAGTCTAGCACCAAAGTATAAATATGGAGTTAAGTTTGCGCCGAATTTGCATTAAAAAAAGACGCATATCTGGCACAAAAAGAGTATAAATATGGGCCAAGGCATCTTAATACGTTACTTCATCAGCCTGCGGCACTCTCTATATGAATTTTTTCACACCTTCACCAGCAAGATTCTTCAGGCATTTGATAATCTTTTTGTTACCTGTTTCTTCCAATGCATCAATGAAATCATAAATTGTCTCTATCCAGTCCATCTATCGCCAATTTTTTGCTTTTGGGCTGTATCAAATTGTGGTGGTGGTGTCAGAAAGGTAGCAGAATTAAAACCATTTGTGGGACCTAATGACATCGATATCTCTCTGGTTCATCAACTGTCTATCAGGACTTATTCCATTCATACTATCAGACAGGCCCTGTGAAGTGCTGGCTTCTAAGCCATCTTTTATAACTGCTGGAAGTTTGGCCTCTTTCTTGGTCTCCATTGGAAGAACAGCCTTGTACTGTTCCGACCGACACCAGGTATGGACGGCTCAGTAAGCACAACCCTGGGCACTTCTCCTGGGGCCACTTTCCAATGCTGCAGTATGATGACTCCCTTTAAACTGTTCTGGTAAGCAGATGACCTTTCCTTGAATCACCATGCTGCATTTTCAGGTAATCTTTTGCACTTTTGACACATGGTTGATCTGTGCCTCGCAGCACTTCGGATTGCAAAGCTATTGAGTAATTTGCTGTCGCTTTTTGCTGCACTTTGAAAACCTGGTTGTATTCACCTTCAGCAGTAGCGCTCCATGTACTGTATAGTTTTAAATTGCGTAGTAGCGCTATAACTCCCCGTTGGCCTTACGAGTAGGTTCTTAGCCAGCAATGCATAGACTTCTTACTGGAACTTTCTTTATCATCAAACGCTTCAAACAGACTGGAGTTGCCTTTAACTCCACATAGGCCAAATGTTGATTCTGCACTTTGACAGGGGCAAATGGGGCACGCACTATCAGTTTGCTTGGACACGACGGGAGAGCATTGTCGATCTTCCGGTTACGTATCCCCTATTTCACTGCCAGTTGTATTGTATTCCCCAGCCTGGGTAACCACCAATGAATATGCCACACACAAAGCTATGTATTACACATCTTTATTCTTCTGCGTGTAACCGCAAACTCCAACATTCTAAACCTGCATTTCACTTCCCCACGTTCTAACACTTACGTCACAGTTCTACCGAGTACTTCAGGAGTCAATGGGTTCCGTCATTCATATTCACACAATACTACACAGCAGATACTCAAACCTCATTGCTTTATAACAGAGGGATTGGCAGATGATCAGCATACAGCTATACTCCCTGTTGCCCCATTCACAATGTTCCATGTGTTAGATTGTTTTGGGGGCTTCCATTTTGTGCACTAATAATCACTGTTTATATGCTTTTTTACAATTGATTCTGCATATATAGGCTGAATTAACACAATTACAGTTTAAATGGATGTTTACATGATGCATAGAAGTGTGTTTATTAATGTGTTTTAGTTATGCCATATTTTCCTGTTAGACTCCATCTTAGACAAGATGGATGTCATCTCTGTCACTGGCTCCTGCTTTCCTCATTCAATACATCATCTTGCCACAGGCTTCGCAGAACACAATCATGCTGACGTGTAGTTGTTATTTTCCACTGTTATGATTACACAGATTTCAATTAACTTTTCCTTGTTCTCTATGAGTTGAAACACTATCAAGGTCACTTTCACTGCCTTCCATTGTCAATACTAGTCCATTAATTTGCTGGAAGTTTCATTGTCTAAATGTTCAATATTCGTTAGAACTTCTTCAGATGGTATTAGCATAGAGGGTGCCGAATAAATTTTTAGAACTCAGATGGTGCGTATGTGTTAAGGTAATGAGATATAATTGTCATATGTTTTGATTTGCTAAAGAAATTATACATTTGCATATTGTTTAATTTGTTATGCAAGAATTGTGTATAGGAACCCCTTTGATTTTGGAAGTGAGTCAGAAGACTTTCCTACTCTACTAGGAATGCTGTCCGACTTCCTTTTGATTTTGCTGCTCATTTAAATAGTTCCTGATTTTGCATACTCTGTATAACTGGGCATTTAGGAGCCTTCAAGAAATTTTTGAGTGAGCCTCATTACTTAGTTGAACTGTTTTACTCTTCTTATTGATGATTAGGGGTGTCTTCATGCACAATTTAGTATGTGGGAAAACTAGATGAGTTAACACTTGTGGTATCAATTTTAGGGTATGGGTTTGCTCCCACATCTATTTTCGGTGTCTTGGTTTTACTATCTGCTACAAATTCCTCAATCAGACTCTGTAATTCAGTGTTTAGCTGCAATTTCTTCTCAGTACAGCAATATCTTCTCTGATCATTAGCAGGGTGGTATCTTCCCCGCAAGAGCACTCTGCTCCTCAGTAGTCAGGTATCCTACTTGTAGCAACTACTTTGTTTCTCGGGACCCCAAGAGATACAGTATCATTGTTTACCTTTATTGACTTACTAATGTTGTGAAATGTACTTCACATGTATAGATTATTCTGTAATTCAAGGGAATGTGGAAGCTAATAGGTCTCACTTTCATTTTTCTAATTACACGCAGACTTTGTTTGTGGATGCCAGTGTTTCCATACGTTAGCACTTTAGATCCAGGTCTATTGGCTATAGCTGCACAAAACAATGGAATTGTGTCTCTCTTACTGTTCTGTGGACCAATTTTCTAAACAACTCCAAGACGGATGGGGTCTGAGGAGCTCAGGTGGTACAGCTGATATGTCAGAATTAATTGTTGTGAGTATGTAGGGCAAGCATATGCAGCACCAGCTTTATTCTCTCAAGCAGTTTTGAGTCCAGCCAAAGTGTCTGGCTACCCAAATGTTGGAAAATGAAGGACATCAGGAGTACACATTATTTTCAAGTGTATAAATAAATATACAGCGAACTACAAGCATTTTTTATTTAGATGGAACCGTATGAGTAAAGACTTTAGAACAAGTGACAGAGGACGAAACAAAATAAATAACAATGTATGTGGAATCTGACTGCTCTGCACGAATAAGCTGGTGTTGGTTAAGACAGAAAAAGTTTGGTAAAACAATAAATGTTGGACAGATCAAAAACGAAAAGATACTTAGAAATGCACAAATCAGTTCATCCAAGGAAGAAGCCTATTAGATTGAATTGCTTAGTAGTAGTTAGAATGATATAAATAAAGGGCATCAGGAGGGGCAGAGTAGGCTACATACACTGAGGTGTGAAAGAATACTTAGAACGTAAATGCATATTTCACACTGGGGATGGTGGAGTTTTTGGCTTCTTCAACAGCAACCATTGACAAAAACAGGATGGCTGCAATCAATTATGTTTTTGGTGTTGTCATATATGATTTTCTAAGAGAAACATTGGAGTAGTAAACATTACATTGCCCCAATAGCCATATGCTGTAATTATGTTTGTACGGCTTTTTATCCAAATCAACACAGTTAGATGAATGTTACTGTTTTCTAGCCATGAGTCAAAAAATGTATCAATATAAAGTTGTATCAATGCTTTTTATGTATAACTCCACTGATGGCTGCTGTCTGTTGTAAATACTGCGTTTTGTGGTATCCAGACAAAAGTGTGTAGAGTTCACTCATAGTTGTGTTTGTATTTACTGATCTGCTGGCATTTTTTCTTTTGATAGTGTTGCCAAGATAAGCTTTTGTGCACAATGGCGAGAACTTTACTTTTGTGTAATTGGTATCTGCTTGAAATTTGTTGTTTCTGATCGTCCTATAGCTTCATAGTGCTGGTGGGAGATGGACAAAGTGTTTATCTAAAATACTATATGGGTGTTGTATTTCAATATTGTCATATATATGAGTATCGTTTTTAAGCTTCTTATCATCTTGAAATTCTGTATATTTGCTTAATTATAAAATACACATGATGGACTTGTGCAAGCCCTCTTTAAATGTCACATTCGTTTTTTCATTATGAAATTCTGTACATTTGCTTTATTATAAAATATGCACGATGAGCTAGTGCATAGCCGTCTTTGAATGTCACATTAGTGTATATTTGTATAGTTGTTGTGCTACTAAATGGTGGTGTCTGGATGGTCTGTACTCATGTAGAGTGGATGTTACTAACATTTTTGTGATATCATGACATAATGGGGGTCATTCCAACCTCGGCGGTAAAAGGCGCTTACCGCCGTTCAGAAGCCCGCCATAACACCGCCGCGGCACACCGCCACGGTCATTCTGACCCACAACAGGCAAACCGCCAAAATACAGACATCCACAAAAGTCCGCCACACCAAAGGGCAGCGAGAAACTGGCGATGACCAAACCTCCACCGTCACGCCAACAGAAATACGCCCACACTATCACGACACACGAATCCACGCGGCGGTCTTTCAACCGCGGTATTCCATTGGCGGTACACACCGCCGCGCTCAAAATACACACACACTTACAAAATACAACCACATTGGACAATTCAAAATACACACACCTGAGACACATACACACACCACTCCCACACACCCAATTAAATATAAAATACACACCCACATCACCCACAAACCTCCACTCCTAGAGATTCGTGGACACGCACCGAGAAAAGGCATCCGAGCACCCAGACGCCAAATTCACTGTCACCCAGCAATATTTGCACGCACTTCACACAACACAACAATACACATCACCACACTTAGCACCACACAATCCACCCTACACATCACCCACACCACCCCATGGCACCGCAAAGACACCCCAGGTTCTCTGATGATGAACTCAGGGTCATGGTGGAGGAAATTGTACGAGTAGAGCCACAGCTGTTCGGGGCACAGGTGCAGCACACCACCATTGCCAGGAAGATGGAGCTATGGAGCAGAATAGTCGACAGGGTCAACGCTGTGGGACAGCACCCAAGAAATCGGGATGACATCAGGAAGAGGTGGAACGACCTACGGGGGAAGGTGCGTCCATGGTATCCAGGCACAACATCGCGGTGCAGAAGACTGGCGGCGGACCCCCACCTCCTCCCCCAGAATTTACAACATGGGAGGAGCAAGTCTTGAACATCCTGCATCCTGAGGGCCTCGCAGGAGTAGGCGGAGGAATGGACTCTGGTAAGGCAAATCTTAACTACTTCTCCCCCCCACCCCACCTGCATGCCAACTCATACCCCCACCCTCACCCTCACCGCCATCACATCCTACTCCTTGCAACTGTCTCACCATCACAACCCACCCATCCCAACACCTAGCCCTGAATGCGTCCACAAAGCATGGACACCCATCACCTAAGCATGCCCACTGCACATACACATACAAACCCCCCCCCACCACCATCACAACAGCCCCCACAAAGGAATGCCAGCACTGGGGTACACGGGCACCCACCCATTGCATGCTATGTCACACACAGAAGCAATAACCATGCTTTTATACCCCTGCAGGACCCGAACGCCACGTCACCGCGCAGGAGGGTACACAAATGTCCCCTCCACCCCCAGAAGAGGCCCACAGTGAGGACAGCAGCTCTGTCTCCCTGGATCTAGATGACCAGCCCGGTCCATCGGGGACCTCGGGACAGTCGGTTCCCCGCACACAGCCACAGGCCACAGTAGACCTTCCCCCCTCTGGGAACACCAGCACAGCACCCACCCAGCGGGCCCATACCTCTGTCCCCAGGACACGTCAATCAGCGGTGTGTCCACCACTACAGGGAACCCAGGCTAACCCACCAACCCAACAACAACAGGGACCTGGGGGCAGTGGTAGAGGGCACACGGTCCAGTGGACAGAGGCCCAGGGAAACAGGGGAACTGGGAGGGCTGCTGTGCGACAGGGGGGGGACAGGCCCAGGGAACCCACTCTCCACGAGGCCCTCTCCTCCATCATGGGAGCATACCACCGCTCCCAGGAGACGATGGCGACGGTCCTGGCCAGGTTTCAGGAGATCCAGCTTCTGCAGGAGGAAAAGTATATGGGGTTTAGGGAGGAACTAAGAAACATCAGTTCCGCCATGGGTACCATCGTAGTGGCCCTGAATGAGGTAGTCACGACATTGCAGGACACTGTGGCACCTCAAAGGGCCCCTGACACTAGCATGCACCAAGAACTGCCTACCACCTCCGCCGGCGCTAGTGGACAGGAGGCCCCGACACAAGACCAACAGGCCACCAGAACCCCACCCCCTGCAGAAAGAGAACCACCCCGCAAGCGGGCCCTGAGATCCAGGAAGAAGACAGAGTAAGATGTCAAGACCCCCGCCAGCAAAGGATACCGCCCTGATTGTCAACCCACTGTCCCACATTGTCACCCTGTCCAACCTTAAACTGCCCCTGCTCCACTTCCCACAGTCATTTGGACAATGCACCTGTGAAACTGATAGTCTGGACTCTGCCATGGACAATCCTCCACCATCACCCCTCACCGATTTGCAACCACCCATCCAATTTAGAGCACTTGAATAAAAACACTTATTGCACAAAACAATCTGGAGTCTTGCTGTGATTTAGAACAAATGTATTAGACATGACCGTGCCAAAATGTTCATTCACATTGTGATGGTAACAAACCGCTGTCACACAGCTGTAGTTCATGGGGAAACAAAGCAGATGTCACGCAGTGGGGCCCACAGCTCTGAAAACAGAAGGGAAAGTCACAACACAGTTACCATACACTGGGGGAAAAAGTCAGACAGTAGAGAGGTAGGAGTCTTTAAGTAAATGTAATATGCCGGTGTCTACTCTTACCTGTGTGTCACTGAAAATACTGCTGTATTACTGTGTTCCTGTTCTCTATGTCGTCCTCTTCGGCTTCCTCCTCTTCACTCTCCACAGGCTCCACAGCTGCTACAACACCACCATCTGGACCATCCTCCTGCCGAAAAGGCACTTGGCGGCGCAAAGCCAGGTTGTGAAGCATACAGCAGGCCACGATGATCTGGCACACCTTCTTTGGTGAGTACATTAGGGATCCACCTGTCAAATCAAATCAAATCAAATCAAATCATTAACATTTATAAAGCGCGCTACTCACCCGTGCGGGTCTCAAGGCGCTAGGGGGGAAAGGGGGGGTTATCGCTGCTCGAACAGCCAAGTCTTTAGGAGTCTCCGGAAAGCGGAGTGGTCCTGGGTGGTCCTGAGGCTGGTGGGGAGGGAGTTCCAGGTCTTGGCCGCCAGGAAGGAGAAAGATCTCCCACCCGCCGTGGAGCGGCGGGTGCGAGGGACGGCAGCAAGTGCGAGGCCAGCGGAGCGGAGGGGGCGGGTGGGGACGTAGAAGCTGAGGCGTCTGTTGAGGTATTCCGGTCCCTTGTTGTGGAGGGCTTTGTGTGCGTGGGTGAGAAGACGGAAGGTGATCCTTTTGCTGACTGGGAGCCAATGCAGGTGTCTCAGGTGTGCGGAGATGTGGCTGTTGCGGGGTACGTCGAGGATGAGGCGGGCCGAGGCGTTTTGGATGCGTTGCAGGCGGTTTTGGAGTTTGGCTGTGGTCCCGGCGTAGAGGGTGTTGCCGTAGTCCAGGCGGCTCGTGACGAGGGCGTGGGTCACGGTTTTTCTGGTGTCGGCGGGGATCCAGCGGAAGATCTTACGGAGCATGCGGAGAGTGAGGAAGCAGGCGGAGGACACGGCGTTGACTTGCTTGGTCATGGTGAGAAGAGGGTCCAAGATGAAGCCGAGGTTGCGGGCGTGGTCTGCGGGGGTCGGTGCGGTGCCGAGGGCCGTGGGCCACCAGGAGTCGTCCCAGGCGGACGGGGTGTTGCCGAGGATGAGGACTTCCGTTTTTTCAGAGTTCAGCTTTAGGCGGCTGAGCCTCATCCAATCTGCAACGTCCTTCATACCCTCTTGTAGGTTGGTCTTGGCGCTGGCGGGGTCCTTGGTGAGGGAGAGTACAAGTTGGGTGTCGTCGGCGTAGGAGGTGATGATGATGTCGTGCTTGCGTACGATGTCGGCGAGGGGGCTCATGTAGACATTGAAGAGTGTCGGGCTGAGCGATGAGCCTTGAGGTACGCCGCAGATGATCTTGGTGGGTTCTGAGCGAAACGGAGGGAGGTAAACTCTTTGGGAGCGGTTAGCGAGGAAGGAGGCGATCCAGTCCAGGGCCTGGCCTTGGATCCCGGTGGAGCGTAGGCGGGTGATTAGGGTGCGGTGACAGACGGTGTCAAAGGCAGCCGAGAGGTCGAGGAGAATGAGGGCGACTGTTTCACCGTTGTCCATCAGGGTTCTGATGTCGTCTGTGACTGAGGATGAGGGCGGTTTCCGTGCTGTGGTTGGTTCGGAATCCGGTTTGTGAAGGGTCGAGCAGGTTGTTGTCTTCCAGGAAGGTGGTCAGCTGTTTGTTGACGGTCTTTTCTATTACCTTGGCTGGGAAAGGTAGAAGAGAGATGGGGCGGAAGTTTTTCAGGTCGCTTGGGTCAGCCGTAGGTTTCTTTAGTAGGGCGTTGACTTCAGCGTGCTTCCAGCATTCGGGGAAGGTAGCAGAAGAAAAAGAAGAGTTGATGACGGTCTGGAGGTGCGGGGCGATGATGTCGTCGGCTTTGTTAAAGATGAAGTGCGGGCAGGGGTCCGAAGGGGCGCCGGAGTGGATAGAGTTCATGATGGATTTGGTTTCTTCCGTGTTGATGTGGGTCCAGTTGTTGAGGGTGATGTCCGGGGAAGCGGGTTCAGTGGTGTATGGTTGGGTCTGGTGTCCGAAGCTGTCGTGGAGGTCGCTGATCTTGCGATGGAAGAAAGTGGCGAGGGATTCGCACAAATCCTGTGAGGGCGTGACGGCGTTGGCGCTGGCGCTGGGGTTGGAGAACTCTTTGACGATGCTGAAGAGTTCTCTGCTGTTGTGGCTGTTTTTGTCTAGTCTGTCGGTGAAAAAGTTCCTTTTGGCAGTGCGGATCAGGTGGTGGTGTTCGCGTGTAGCGTTCTTGAGGGCGGTCATGTTGTCAGCGGTGTGGTCCTTGCGCCAGGCCTTCTCAAGGGCACAACAAGTTTTCTTTGATTCTTTGAGGGTGTCAGAGAACCAGAGAGGTTTTTTGGTGTTGGTCTGTCGATGCGTGCGTTTGAGGGGAGCAAGGTTGTCAGCGCAGTTGGAGATCCAGTTTGTGAGGTTGAGAGCTGCGTCGTTGGGGTCGGTGGTGAGGGTGGGTTGGTTGGCGGCGAGAGCGGAGAAGAGTTGCTCTTCAGGGATCTTGTTCCACTGTCGATGAGGGATGGGTTGAGTGCGGAGGTGGGAGGTCTCGCGTCGGAATGTGAAGTGGACGCAGCTGTGGTCGGTCCAGTGTAGGGCAGAGGTGTGGCTGAAGAAGACGTGTTTGCTGGCGGAGAAGATAGGGTCGAGCGTGTGTCCGGCGATGTGGGTGGCGGTGTTCACCAGTTGTTTGAGGCCGAGGTTGTCGAGGTTGTCGAGCAGGGTGGTGGTGTTGGGGTCGTTGTTTTGTTCCAGTCATATGGAGGCACCTGAACCTGGCCTTCAGGAGGCCAAAGGTTCGCTTGATCACCCTCCTAGTCCGCCCATGGGCCTCATTGTACTGTTCCTCTGCCCTTGTCCTGGGATTCCTCACTGGGGTCAGTAGCCAGGACAGGTTGGGGTAACCAGAGTCCCCTAATAGCCACACCCGGTGCCTCTGGAGTTGACCCATCACATACGGGATGCTGCTATTCCGCAAGATGTAGGCGTCATGCACTGACCCAGGGAACTTGGCATTAACATGGGAGATGTACTGGTCAGCCAAACACACCATCTGTACATTCATCGAATGATAACTCTTCCGGTTCCTGTACACCTGTTCACTCCTGCTGGGGGGAGACCAAAGCAACATGTGTACCATCAATGGCACCTATGATGTTGGGGATATGTCCAAGGGCATAGAAATCACCCTTCACTGTAGGCAAATCCCCCACCTCAGGGAAAACGATGTAGCACCGCATGTGTTTCAGCAGGGCAGACAACACTCTGGACAACACCTTGGAAAACATAGGCTGGGACATCCCTGATGATATGGCCACTGTTGTTTGAAATGACACACTTGCTAAGAAATGGAGTACTGACAGCACCTGCACTAGAGGGGGGATCCCTGTGGGTTTGCGGATGGGTGACATCAGGTCTGGCTCCAGCTGGGCACACAGTTCCTGTATAGTGGCTCGGTCAAGCCTGTATGTCAGTATGACATGTCGTTCCTCCATTGTCGACAGGTCCTCCAGCGGTCTGTACACTGGAAGATTCCTCCATCTCCTCGCATGTCCCAGCGGACGGTGCCTATGAAGGACAACAGCAAGCGCAGAGTCAAGCAACCCACAGGTACGTAACCACAGCTTGTACATGGCACGATTCCCAATACATTGAATGGCTTGTATGAGTGTTGCTGCATGGCCTAGGTATGTGTGACGCAGTTGGTAATTAGGCCATGTGGGCCCTTGAAATGGCGGCTGCCTGACCTGTGAAGTGCGACAGTGGGATGTGAGGTCAATGCGCTGGCGTGGCACACCACGGCGGTAGGCGGTCGAAGACCACGGCGCTAAGCCGCATTGGTTAACATAGAACCCTATGGGTTTCAAGAGCCAATGACGATGTGCGCCGGCGGTACGCACCACCGCGGTACGCACCGCCGCGGGCGTGACCGCCATTTTCTATCTGCTTAATTACTCGATACCTGATCTTCAACAGGAGAGGACCTACACTGCAAGTGCTGCTGTGACCTCGGTCTGGAAGAGACAATGGCTAATGCGACTGGGGAAAGGGCCCCTGCCTTCACTGCGGAGGAGTTGGAGAAACTTGTGGATGGGGTCCTCCCCCAGTATGCGCTACTCTACGGTCCTCCAGACCAACAGGTAAGTACACTGGGACCATGCTTAGTGGGCAATGCCTGGGTTGAGTCGGGTGGATGAAAGATGGTGGGGAGGGGAGCGATTGAGGCATGCATCAAACGACAGATGAGAGCATGTGCCACATGGTAAGGGTGGGGATGGGGGGCCACTCACATCGAGCATGCAGAAGGTGATGACAATTTTTCTCTCCCTGTACATGTCACATAGGTCAGCGCCCACCAGAAAGTCACGATTTGGCGTGCCATCGCCAAGGACGTCCGGACCCTGGGGGTCCACAACAGACCCGACACCCACTGCCGGAAGAGATGAGAGGACATCCGACACGGGAGCAGGAAGACGGCGGAGGCTCTGCTGGGGATGGCCTCCCAACGTAGGAGGGGTGCCAGTCGTCAATTGACCCCCCTGATGTCCCGGATCCTGGCGGTGGCCTACCCCAATTTGGATGGGCGCGTGAGGACATCACAGCAGACACAAGGGGGTGAGTACAAATACATTCTGCTGACTTTGCGCGCAGTGGAGGTGTCTGGGTGGGGGAGGAGGGCTGTGGGTATCCCTAGGCCAGGGCGATTTCTGTAGGCTAGGCCCCTCCGAAAGGCATGGCCCTGTGCCCCCGCCCCCCACCTCTGTAGGGTGCCAAGTACAGGTATCCATGGCCCTGTGTCATCTATGTGTGCAGTTGTCATCCATAGGCTTGTAGGCCATGTCCCACGGATTGCGTAGTGGACCCCAAGTGCGCGGCGTAGTGCAGGGGGCTTCTGTGTCTGTCTTGTCCGCCAACTGTAGCGGTAATCCATGCACTCAACATGTCTTTATTTCTCCTCCCCCCCCTTTTTTGTGGTCTTCCTGTTCATGTGTGCATTAGCATCATCAGGCGGAGGAGAAGTGGCATCGGAGCACGAGGGAGCTGCATCTCACATGGCCATGGCGGGCCATGCAACTGACTCGGATTTCACCAGTGAGACGGAGGGCGAGGGGAGCTCTACAGCGGGGACTTGTGCTGATGTCAGTGACAGCGACTCGTCCTCTGAAGGGAGCTCCCTTGTGGTGGCGGCAACATCCGTGCCCCCCGCAACAACAGGTACAGCCGCCACCCAGCGCACCAGCACCGCCCTCCCAGCAGCCCCTCAGCGTTTGCCCTGTGCCCGCTCACCCAGGAATGTGGGCATCTCCTTCGCCCCAGGCACCTCAGGCCCTGCCCATGTCACCCCTGCTGCCCTCAGTGAGGAGGTCATTGACCTCCTAAGGACCATCATTGTTGGGCAGTCTACCCTTTTGAATGCCATCCAGGGTGTACAAAGAGAGGTGCACCAGAATAATGCATACCTGGAGGGCATTCATTCGGGTCAGACTGCCAATCAGCGATCGTTCAACGCTCTGGCCTCAGCACTGACGGCAGCAATTGTCCCTGTCTCTAGCCTCCCCCTCCAACTTCCTCCACCCAGACCCAATCCCCTGTACCTCTGCCTATCCCAGACACACCTACAGACCAGCCTGCACACACCTCAACACCCAAGGGAAGCTCATCCAGACATAAGCACCACACATCACACAAGCATTCACACAAGCAACATCCACATGCAGACATACCAACACCCACTGCCTCCACTGTGTCCCCCTCCTCCTCGTCTCCCTCCTCCCTCCCTGTGACGTCTCCACTCACACTTGCATGCACAACATCTTCAGCCACTACGTCCATCACCAGCACACCCACCAGAACACTCCGCACACGTGCAGTCACCACCCCCACTACCATTTCCACGTCCCCTATGTCCTCTCCAAGTGTGTCTGTCACTCCCTCCTCCAAACTACACAAACGCAGGCAGCCACCCACCCAACAGCCATCCACCTCACGACAGCCTCCAGCCCAAGCACCTGCACCCAAAGACACCAGACTTAACACTCCTACAACCACATCCTCTTCCTCCACTCCCATACCCACTACACCTACCCGTCCCTCTCTTTCCAAATTGCTTTTCCTTTCCAAACTTGACCTCTTTCCTACAACTCCCCCACCCCGTCCATCTCATAAGACTCCAATCAGCACCTCAGCCACCACAAAACCGGGACCAGTGAAGATTGTTGTCCATGGACTGTGGAGTCCCCCCACCCTCAAGGGCATCCAGTTCAGCTAGGAGCCAAGGCACGGCCAGCCCACCACCGGAAAAGCATCCTAAGATTGCCAGTGCCCGGCGCGAGCGACCAAAGACCCCAGGGACCAAAATCCCTACATTGGTTCCGTCAGGAAGTGGGGTGCCACCTGGCACACCGCCAAAGGTGGGAAAGGGCCACAAGCGTGCAGGGAAGGGTGGGAAGGGCAGCCCGCCCAACAAGTCCGGCAGCAGGCCAGCTGGCCAGGAGGGCCCCACCAGCCCCATCCCAGGTGTGCAGGAGGACACACACAGGCCCGGTACTGCAGCCCAGAAGGGCCCCGCAAGCCACGTCGCAGGTGGGCAGGAGGACACCCACAGGCCGAGAACTGCAGCCCAGAAGGGCCCCGCAAGCCACCAGACAGATGGGCAGGAAGGCCCCGCCAGCCACATGTCAGGTGGCGAGTGACATCCATGCCTGGGCCGGATCCGCTGACCAGGACACTCATCTCAAGCACCGCTCCGCTGGGCACCGGCGTCTCAAGAACCGCTGCACTGGGCCCTTCATCTCAAGCACCGCTCCGCTGGGCACCGCCGTCTCAAGAACCGCTGAACTGGGCCCTTCATCTCAAGCACTGCTGAACTGGGCCCTTCATCTCAAGCACCGCTGAACTGGGCCCTTCATCTCAAGCACCGCTCCGCTGGGCACCGCCGTCTCAAGAACCGCTGAACTGGTCCCTTCATCTCAAGCACCGCTGAACTGGGCCCCGCCGTCTCAAGCACCGCTGAACTGGGCCCTTCATCTCAAGCACCGCTCCGCTGGGCACCACCGTCTCAAGAACCGCTGCACTGGGCCCTTCATCTCAAGCACCGCTCCGCTGGGCACCGCCGTCTCAAGAACCGCTGAACTGGGCCCTTCATCTCAAGCACCGCTCCGCTGGGCACCGCCGTCTCAAGAACCGCTGAACTGGGCCCTTCATCTCAAGCACCGCTCAGCTGGGCACCGCCGTCTCAAGAACCGCTGAACTGGGCCCTTCATCTCAAGCACCGCTGAACTGGGCCCTGCCGTCTCATGCACCGCTGAACTGGGCCCTTCATCTCAAGCACCGCTCCGCTGGGCACCGCCGTCTCAAGAACCGCTGCACTGGGCCCTTCATCTCAAGCACCGCTCCGCTGGGCACCTCCGTCTCAAGAACCGCTGAACTGGGCCCTTCATCTCAAGCACCGCTCCGCTGGGCACCGCCGTCTCAAGCACCGCTGAACTGGGCCCTTCATCTCAAGCACCGCTCCGCTGGGCACCGCCGTCTCAAGCACCGCTGAACTGGGCCCTTCATCTCAAGCACCGCTGAACTGGGCCCTTCATCTCAAGCACTGTTCTGCTGGGCACCGCCGTCTCAAGAACCGCTGAACTGGGCCCTTCATCTCAAGCACCGCTGAACTGGGCCCCGCCGTCTCAAGCACCGCTGAACTGGGCCCTTCATCTCAAGCACCGCTCCGCTGGTCACCGCCGTCTCAAGCACCGCTGAACTGGGCCCTTCATCTCAAGCACCGCTCCATTGGGCACCACCGTCTCAAGAACCGCTGAACTGGGCCCTTCATCTCAAGCACCGCTGAACTGGGCCCCGCCGTCTCAAGCACCGCTGAACTGGGCCCTTCATCTCAAGCACCGCTCCGCTGGGCACCGCCGTCTCAAGAACCGCTGCACTGGGCCCTTCATCTCAAGCACCACTCCACTGGGCACCGCCGTCTCAAGCACCGCTGAACTGGGCCCTTCATCTCAAGCACCGCTGAACTGGGCCCTTCATCTCAAGCACCGCTCCGCTGGGCACCGCCGTCTCAAGAACCGCTGAACTGGGCCCTTCATCTCAAGCACCGCTCCGCTGGGCACTGCCGTCTCAAGCACCGCTGAACTGGGCCCTTCATCTCAAGCACCGCTGAACTAGGCCCTTCATCTCAAGCACCGCTGGCCCATTGGCGGAAGGGGCAGGCCCGCATCTGTGTCGGGCAACGCTGCACGAAGCACTCTGGGCACTAGTCCCCCTCCAGTACCAGTGGAGACTGTTATCCACTTGAGAGACTGTGGCTTTGCACTCCCCAGGATTGAACAGTGGGCAAACCACCCACTGTAGAGACTTGAGAGACTGTGGCTTTGCACTCCCCAGGATATGGCAGTGGGCAAGCCACCCACTGTAGAGACTTGAGAGACTGTGGCTTTGCACTCCCCAGGATGGCACAGTGGGCAACCCACCCACTGTAGAGACTTGTGAGACTGTGGCTTTGCACTCCCCAGGATGGCACAGTGGCCATGGAGGCCCCTCGTGGATCTGGCATCGTGGACTCATCTGGCTGAGGTGCCCCCCCTTCCCTTCCCCCTGAGGTGCCTGTAGTTTTCCTATCTGATGCCCCTGCAGTGTTCTCTCCGTTGGAGGCAGGTATCCTGTGTGGGCTTTGCCCATGTGTTTTGGCCCAGTGGCCCACGAACAATGGCTGATAGACATATCGGACTGGACAATTTATGTATATAAAGTTATAGATGTGTGATATATTTTATACTCAGTCTTACAATATAATTCTATATTTATAATCATTTCCTTTTGCCTTTGCATTCTTCCGGGGGGTTTGGGGGTGTAACTGTGATGTGTTGCTATGCATTGATGTGTGTGTTGTAGTGGTTGAGGGTGAGGGTGGGTGTGTTGCATATGTGTGTCCCCGTAATTTTTTGCTTCCCCCTCCCCTGTGTCGTAGGTGCAGTACTCACCGTTGTCTTCTGCGCCGGCGTTCGTGCTCCTGGTAGAGGAGCAGGAAGACAATGGCTGGTAGGATGTGTAGTTTGGGTTCCATGCTGTCCAGATTCCTCGTGGGGTGTATGGAGGTGAGCGTTTTCCATTTGAAATGTCTGTTTCCGCCGTGTTTTTATCGGCGGGGCTACCGCCCCGGAAAAGGTGGCGGATTGGTGGGTTGTGATAGGGTGGGCGGTACATTGTCTCCCGCCTGTCTGTTGGCGGTGACCGCCGCGCTGTTTGTTTGTCCCGCCGTGGCGGGAGGTGTGTTAAAGTGGCGGTCTCTGTTGGCGGTTTCCGCCAAGGTCGGAATTGCATTTTTTTAACCGGCAGCTTGTTGGCGGTTTGACCGCCACTTTAACACCGACCGCCAGGGTTGGAATGACCCCCAATATCTTATATGAGCAAGCATGGCTGTGCATTTGTGCATAGTGATATGTAAATATTTTATTTGCATTCAGAAGTATACGCACATAACTTTTCTATTTAATGCTAGCTGAGTACTTTAGTTAAGTACTGTGTTATGTTAGTCCTGTGTACGTGTATAGAAGTGCATGAATGTAGAATTTGCCTTTGGTATTATCAGTTAGTTGTTTTTGTATAGAGTGACAGATTCACATGTTCTTTACATATAGTGCTAACTGGTCATTTTAAGTTTGTGTTGTGGTAACTGTGCAGACAAGGTTCCACAGTTGGGCCCTACACCTTCTCTGACATATTTACACTGGACTTGAATATGGGCAGAGTTACCCCAGTTCCTAGTATGGTGTGTCTTGTGGTTTCCTAGTGTAGACAGTATGCAATGACACTTGATTCCAATTCCACCTTTCACAGCACTAAGCATACAGTTCTGCATTTACTTTACTCACTTTGGAAGTCTTTCTGTTACATCTTCTCCACTACTTTATCGTTGATGAGCCGTGCCTTTTTGAATGAACCAACTAGTTTATCAATCAATTCACCAAAATGCCTGGGGTAGTGGAAGCAACATTGCATGCCATTTGGCCTTTACTTCGACTTCCCCTTCTCTCTCACTCTTACACATACACACATATTCACACATTGTCTCTCATATAAACAAACACACACCCACAAGCACACACACACATACATTTAAAAGCATTTTTTACTCATCTCGGCTGCCAGGGAGGGTCATAATACTCCATCTAATTGCACTCTAGTTTTTATTAAACAAGTAGTGCTTAATATAACATTCACTATTAGTGTAATAATAAAAAAATGACAGAAAACAAGGAAAGTGGAGCCCCAACCAACGTGTGTAAGCACAAACTGCCCTATGTCACTGGCACTGATTTTGCCACCTGTAAGGCTAGGGGTCCCAAAGCAAGTTCCAAGGGTCACACGTTTCAAGCCAGGGATCGCAACCCCTGGCGGACACTAAAATGATATCCATGTCAGGGACATTCACATGACATAGGCTGGTGCACAGCAAGCAGCAGAAAATGGCAAGTATGTTATGGACACATGGATACGCACCAGAAATATCCCTCTCACTTTTTAATCAAACTATGTAATTACACTTTTGCGGGTCTAACCTGCCCAAAAAGGTCCAGGACCATTTGACACTGTAGAGATAACACTGTGGGGAAATAAACAACGTGGGTGCTGCTGTTAGTGGTGATTGGGGGTTCCTGTTAATTAATCACTCATAGGAGCTTTGTCAAAATATGTTGAGGAGTCTGTGAAAATTGGCTACTCTTTCAAATTACTCCTATGTAAGGCTTGTTTTATCAAACTGCACTATTTCTCATTGTCTTATTTGATGACTCCTCATGCATTAGTTATTTTCCTCACTTCTTACAATTTCACTATAGACCGGATAAAGTACATTCTGTGAACTCAATCGTCCCTAAACATGTAATGACAGATTTTTTTGCTTTCACCAATTTCTCTAAATTATACTTATTTTTTATGGATGAATTTTATGTATGCATTCCATATCGTGGAATATAAGGACAGATGTACTACGAAGTGATCGCAAACGTGGTCACAAATTGCGTACTAACTTTTTGTGACCACTATTTTGTTTAGAAAGTGACTTTTGAATTATTATGTCAGTTCAGAAAATAATGAATCGCAGTTTGGCAGAACGACCTGTCTGATTAATATTCATTAGGCAGGTCTCAATTTGCGAGTCTGCGTGATTGACTACAATCACAATGATGGTGGCTTATAAGGGACAGCAGACCACTATCCCTGTGATTACGTTTCAGAATGTGAAACTGTTTTTATCGTAAAGCAGACCAATTTGCATACAGAACCAGGATGCATAAAGGAAGAACACATGTGCATTAGCACGTGCTGATTTGTATCAACATGGGATAAATAATTGTTTATTTGGAAAAGGGCATTCCTTAGCAAACTCATTGAGTATGGGGGCATTCTCTTTTATACTCAACCCTGGAAATATACTGACTAATTCACTGACCAGACAAATTTATGTTAATTCTCATTCCAATCAAAGGTACTCTTCTAACCTCTTGTTAATAAAACTTTTATGTAACATTTGGACAAAGAACACTAATAAAACAGTCATTTTAGATTAGTTAAAAAATAGTACCTTTAAAAATGCAAACATTTCATTTTTCATAATTAGACTACTCCTCAAAACAACACATTAAGGAAAACATACTAGTAATCAATCCCCCCTAATTACCTTTGGCAACATAATTTATTTCAACGTATTCATTATAGTGGGTGCGAATACCACAATCTCACAACCATTTTCACATAAGTTTTTTCTGGTCTTCTTTTTCAGTATTTTTATTTCACCAGGCGATTCAAACTCAACTGGTTGGCGCTTTGATCATTTAGGTGCTAGGTTTTATGAAAAACTTTAAAAATTCATAACTCTGGTTCTACTGATTGGATTGTTGTCATTTGGTGTCAATTTATTGTGTGGGTGTTTTCTTGTGTAGTGTTCTAACTTTAACACTGTTTGTATGCTGCATAAATACTTTACACATTGCCCCAAGTTAAGCCTGACTGCTTTTATGTCAAGCTACCATGGGAGAGGTTAAACACAGGTTACTTTACTGACTTTTTGAGGTTTACCCTACCAGGGATTGTGGTTGTTGCTTGAGGAGGGCTCTCACACCCCCTTAACCAAACAAGTTTGATGGTTTGGCTGTGGAATTCCTCCATTATGTCTGCCTTAAAGCTGCTTCAACATTGTAAATGAAGCAAGGAGAAAGAGGGAGCAGGAGAGCGCCATATCTGCAGAGATGTGGTTCTTTCCTCCCGTTTCCCTAGCGCTGGCGCTAATTTCAGATGCAGTGTACCACACAAAAACCTTTGCTCCTTAGTTCAAGGGTGTGTGTGAGGGTCGGTCATAGCTTTTGTACAGGAAGGCTAACCTTCCAGTACAAAATATTAGGCCTAGACAACGACTAAAACCTTTCCTACTTTGTATGTGTGCTACACAGTGCGCGCACACATGCAAAGTAGGGAAAAAGGAGAAATTACAACATTTCTCCTTTCATCACCTGGTTTTAAAAGGCATTCATTTTTTACGCAAAACCCTGTCTCACATTTCAACAAGGGTGGATGGGTTCATGGGAATGCCCATGTAACACCCCCTTAAAGTAATGGAAAGCAGCACCGTGCGCTACTTTGTGTTACTTTTCATAATTTTCCAGCACGAAACAAGTTTTGCGCTGGAAAGTAAATAACAGAAGACCATTTTGTACTGGTTTGCGTCACTTTCATGACGCAAACCAAATGCAAAACGTTGGTAGATCTACCCCTGAGTGTCGGATCTCACAGAGTCCATAGGTATGGATTTGTTCATCCTGAAGTGTTGAAACATCACAGAAGTGGCTAGTGCCAAACAATGTTATGCAGAACAGAAAGAAAAATTAGCAAAAGACTATGATACAGTTAATGAATCAATAACAGTAAACTACCATCCGTCATTCCTTTAAAAACCATCAGCCATGTGTTACCTTAAAGTTGAATCAGTCTCTGCTCATACATATGCATTGTTTTGGCAGTAATCATTAAAAGTATCATTCAACACTGTCCCATTCCCACAAAGTTGGAAAAGGCAGCTGCCAACTCATCTGCAATTGGGTGGTCATGCAGGCCCTTTTTTATTCGCCTTTCAAGGTGGACTCTCCTGCTATCGCAAAACACTTAACCCCTCTCTTCCACCTGCAGTGGGTGGTCCCCTGGGTGATCTCCAATACATCGCAAGATTCTTTCTAGAGAGAACCAAGGCTAGACTCAAAATATTTGCTGTCGCTCCCTTGGTGTGGGATATAGTCCTATTAAGCAGAGTTCTACCCACAGGAGCCATGACTGATCTAATGTACGCTCCAGTTCTCCCAGTATAGCCTGCCAGAATTGTGTTACCCTGTGACAAGACCAGGTCATATGAATGAATCCAGCATCTAGTTTGCTACATCTTGAACAACACCGCTCTCCTGTCCCATGGATTTCTATTCAGTTTATGTGGTGTAAGGTAGGTCATGTGGAGGTAATTAAACTGGGTGTATTGGAATCTAGTGTTTCCTGACACTGTGAATATATACAAGTATTCCAGCCCATTATTTTTTGTATAGGTCTCGAGCTATTGAAGCCTCCCACTTTCATTGAAGTGATGATAGATCTGACATTCATAGATAAGGCTGATTTGGAAAGCCAGGAAACTTGCGCCCTCCTCTAAATTTAAGAAGAATTTGCAACACCTAATGTGCAGGCGTTTCACTGTGTCATGGTGCCACAATGTTTGCATTGCTTAATTCACTGACTCATGAATCAGAAAGTTTGAAGCAAGCAGACCAGTGGTCTTTGGTCAATCTGATACAACCCATTGCTGAAAAGCCTAGTAGGGAGGCAGCCGCAAGATCCCCTTGGGAGTTGTGTGGACTGCTGGTGGACCCCCTCTGTGTATCCAAAGGCTGTGAACAGAGAGGTAGTCAACTGCAACTCCTGCACATCACTGGGGGTAGAAGAAGAGGGAACCTAGGGGAACTATCCCCTGTCTGATTTCCAAAGTCTCTTTGCATTCTAGTGCCTCTATGTGTCTCATATAGTCCTCCGGGGATGGGTGCCTCCCAAGGCACCCACAAAATTGAACCTTGTTGGGCACCGCTTCTAGCGAACCTTGCACTCTTCTGAGACACTCAAAGTGCATCAGTCCCAGTAGGCCTGGTTGGTTCTTAGGCCCACCGGCAGTGCAGGGAGCATTGGGACATTCCTTGCTCCCATCGCCAATCCCAATGTGGTAACTCACAGCTGGCAGGTTGTTGCACGCTGTCAGTCTCTAAGGATTCTCTCTCCCTGTTTCAGGCAGCCACATGTGGCAAGGGAGCCTGTGCCTCTTGGACTCTGGTTGCCATCTTGGATCGACCCGATCACCTCCACTCATGTTGCGCCTCACTTCCCTTCGGGCCGGAAGAGGCATCCTGTTAGATTCCACTCTCACAAGGGCTACATGGCATGGCTTAGAGGTACCAGGTGGGTCCTACTAGTATCAGGATTGAATATGAATGGGTTAGAGGCAGCCAAAACTCTCTAATGTGTATCTACCTTTTTGCATGGCGTAGGATCCCCCCGTACCTTTGGCTGTACATATATGTATAAATGTAAAGAAAAAACTTCTCTCTCCTAAATTCTTAATGGAGCCTTCTCACAGGCAGTGTTCATGAGTACCAGCCATGACCTCATCCGGGAGAAATACATCTGTGGTGATATCAGGCTTTACAATGCATACATTTACAACATAGATTACAAAGTGGTATTTATAACAAAGATATTTCCAACACATTGTAAATTACCTTTATGATCCAAACCATTACAACACCAATTTAGAACATTATGAAGTGCAATAAAAAATCACACATATAACATTAACATGTATTTTATGAGTTTTTTATATTCTAAAAGTACAATCAGAATTCAATTGCATTCTGTTTTTATCAACAATGCCACAACCGATATGATGAGCAAAGGGCATTTCTGCAAAATGTCACAACAAAATATACAATATTTATATTTAAAAAGAAAAATTATTTTTTGGTCTATTATTTAAAAAAAATACAATTACCAATTAAAGACATATTTTTAAAGATTTAAGTGGTCATTACGAGACTGGCAGTCTTTAGACCGTCAGCCTTGCAGCAGCCACAAAGCCACCAGTACCGCCAGGGCGGTCGGACCCCCGGGCTGGAGGTGACCACCTCCGGCCCTGTGGCAGCCGTAAGACCGCCAGCGGTATTATGACTCGGAAGACCACCAGGCTTTCCGTGGCAGTTGCACCGCCATGAAAACCCTGGCAGTAATGCACCTGGCGA
Organism: Pleurodeles waltl; assembly: GCF_031143425.1. Classification (NCBI taxonomy): domain Eukaryota; kingdom Metazoa; phylum Chordata; class Amphibia; order Caudata; family Salamandridae; genus Pleurodeles; species Pleurodeles waltl. The sequence continues at coordinate 769,020,878 of NC_090440.1, forward strand.
CAAGAATCTCCATTCCTGTTGCCGGGTCACTCCCCCCCCCATGTCCATACACATGCACGGACCCTTCCCCCCAGTTCCACGCACATGCAAACTCCCTCCCCCCCACTTCCACGCACATGTAAACACCCTCCCCACCCAACCACACACAACTATACACACCCCCCAATCATGCACCCCCCCACCCCTCCATAGCCATTCATGCACTCCCCTTCCACATTTATGCACACACCCAGACACCATATCCATTCATGCACCCAGACACCCCCATTCGCACACATACACGCACACACATGCACCCAACACCCCCTCCTTACCCTTACCCTTTTTGAACATTCAACTTACCTTTTCCGGCGAGGTGGTTGCTCGAGAGGGGATTGGTCCTGGCATTTTCCACCGCCAGCACCGCATCGCCAACAGGACTCTGTCACACAGTATTACGTATCGTAATATGGTGGGCAGGGTCTTGTTGGCGTGGCGGTGCTGGTGGTGGAACCACCTCTCTTCCTCTGTCAGCCAGGCCAATGGGGTCGGGTTTCCGTCCATAAACAGGCAGAAATCGTGCCTAACTCAAAATATGGCGGTCTTTGCACCGCCAGTACTGGTGGTCTGTTGGCAGCAGCAGCTTCGGCGGTCTTGGAAAAAGACCGCTAAAGTCATAATGACCACCTTAGTGGTGACAGTTAAAAAATGTATATGCAGGAGGACATCCTCCAATTTGACATCACGCTGCTGTGTGACTCTGAGGTGAACTGTATGAGCAAACCGTAGCTAGTGCAGCCAATGTCTAAAAAAAAGCTGTGTCTTGCTAAAAAACAATAATTAATATTCTAACATATTTTCATTAAATGTAACACATACTTTTATAGTTATAAGTTCATTTTTAATTAATTTAATTTTCAGTTATTTAACAATCATTTTTAAAACCTACCAAGTGAAAATTTATAAAGGTATGTTAAATAATTAAATTATATAATCAAAATCATATTAATTACTGTTTTAACTCAAATATTGTGTTAGTAATATGATTACTTAAAAAACGATTTACAGTTCAAAATAACCTTGTACTCAAAATTCAGATGACTGAAGAAATAAATATCATCTAATATTAATAATAATAATAATAATACAAGGAAAAATGTAGAAATTAACTGTACAAGTAAAGATTTATAGTATGTTAATATGGTAATAGTCATAGTGCACAAATAAGGGCATTATTTATAACAGGAAACATTTTATTTTCTTTCAATACTTTTTTTGTAAATGAGTAATGTTTTAACATTTTAACAAGATAGATTTGTATTTCATGATAGAGAAACAATGGAAAATAATAAATAATAATAATAATAACAATAATCATCATTATCATCATCTATCTTGGGAAATCATAAAAATAAAATAGAAAATTGGTTAACAAAGTAAGGCCCTCATTATGACATTGGCGGCAAATCCCACTTACCGCCACGCTGACGCCTGCCAAGTTACTGCCGCCATGGAGGATATCCGTTCACCATATTATGACGCACACACACCAATCCATCAGTATTCAGCCACAGACAGAAATCCGCCAGACCAAAGGTCAAGTGGCAGTATCAAAACCCACACTGGTACGCCAACAGAACTACACCCACCACATTATGACCAACAAATCACCACGGCGGACATTCAACAGCGGTAAACTATTGGTAGTACATACCGCCATGCTCACAATGGACACCCATATACAAAACAACACCACATTGGACAATTCAAACAACACACACCTGACACCCATACACACACCACACCCACACACCCACACCTTTATAAAACACACACCCACATTACCCACAACCCCTTATGACTACAAAGCATTGCCACTAGAGAGACACCAAGACCACTGACACAACTAGAGCCACACACTACTCACACCTATACACCACTCACGCACTACACATCACACACCCCAACACATTACCCAACACACCCTCACCAACACACCTCACAGAACACCCATGGCACCACAAAGATACCCCCGTTTCACAGAGGAGTAGCGAATGTTCAGGGTGAAGGAAATTATCAGGGTAGAGCCACAGCTGTTTGGAGCACAGGTGCAGCAGATATCTATAGCTAGGAAGATGAAGCTATGGTGGAGAATCGTGGACAGGGTCAATGTCGTGGGACAGCACCCAAAAACTAGGGATGACATCAGGAAGAGGTGGAATGACCTACGGGGGAAGGTACGTTCCATAGCATCAAGGCACCAGCTCGCGATCCACAGGACTGGCGGTGGACCCCCACCTCCTCCCCCACAACTCACAACATGGGAAGAGCAAGTCTTGGCAATACTGCATCCTGAGGGCCTGGCTGGAGTTGGAGGAGTACTGGACTCTGGTAAGTCAACTCTCCACTATTAGCACCCCCCTACCTGGATGCCATCACATACTCTCACCCTCACTCCCATCACCCCAAAACATCCCACACACCACACCATCACAACTCACTCATCCCAATGCCAACCCTTGCATGCTGTACCAATGCATGGACACCCCTCACAGCCCTACATGGACACTCATCACTAAAGCATGCGTACCACAGAGAACTAACAATCCCACCATACACTAACATACACAAGTGAAAGCTGCCAGGGCAAATCCAACCAAAGAGGGGAAGCCACGGATGTATAACATGTCAGACATAGAAACTATAACACATCATTTACATCCCCACAGGTACCCCAGCCAATGCCAGCGGAGAGGAGGTGCCAGCAATATCCAGTCCCCCAACTGAAGAGGCGCACAGTAATGACAGCAACTCTGGACTTCAGGATCTGGACGACCTACCTGGCCCATCAGGGACCACTGGACAGCCGGTTACTCAGGCCCAGTCACACACCACCAAAGAGCCTCCCCCATCAGGAAACACCACCCCAGCACCCACCCGGTGTACCCATACCTCTGTCTGAAGGATACGTCAATCAGCAGTGTGTCCACCTCTAAAGGGACCCCAGGGCACACCTCGCCCCCAAGACAATCAGGGACCTGGGGTCAGTGGCAGTGGACACACGGGTCAGGGGACAGAGGCCCAGGCCAACAGGGAAACTGGGAGGACTACTGTGCACCAGGGGGAGGACAGGACCAGGAAACCAACTCTCCAGGAGGCTCGACAGAGATCCTGGGAGAGTATTAGCATTCCCAGAACACGATGGGCCAGATCCTGGACAATGTGCAGGAGAACAGGCAGCTGCAGGAGGGACAGTACCAGGGTATCAGGGAGGACTTGCAGGCCATTAACAACACCCTGATCTCCATTGTAGGAGTGCTGGCAGACATGGCCAACATAATGAGCGAGGCACTCTCACACTAGCAGGCCCCTGCCACCATCCAGACATCTGAACAGCCTTTCACTTCCACTGCTGCTAGTGGCCAGGAGGCCCCGCCACAGGACTCACAGGCCACCAGCACCCCTCCCCTGCAGAAGGTTACCACCCCACAAACGTTCCCTGCAATCCAGACATAAGCCAGAGACACTTGTCAAGAGCCCGTCAGGAAATGAGACTCTCCTGATTGTCACCCTTGTGTCCCACTCTGTCACCCTGTCCACCTTGAACTGCCATTGCTCCCCTTCCTATGTCCCCATGGACAATGCGCCTGTGCTACAAACAGACTGGAACAATACCCTGGACTTTCCTCCATCATCACCCCATCCCATTGCACTTGCCCCTCCATATATTAGCACTTCAATAAACACCCTTTGAAAAAAAGAACATTTTGGAGTATGTCATGTATCTCAAATATGTATTCATTGTAACAGGTACAGACATTGCAAATCAACTGTACAGAGAATGAGCATAGATTTATGACCTGTAGTTGGCTGTAGTGATCACACCAGGAGTATATATGAGGTCACCAACATCTGCAAAATGAATTGCCAGAGGGAACAGTAAGTGGGCATAGAAGTTGAAAATATCGGCATGCCATTGCCCCACAATTTAAAACAAATGTCATTGAAATGTGAAGTAACACTGTCCTCCCTTTGTGCCATTCGAAGTATTGTCGGATCACATTTGTTCTGTTGTCCTCATCCTCTGCCTCCGCATCCTCACTGTCCACAGGGTCAACTGCTGCCACACGGGCATCTCTAGCCTCCTCCTCCTGCAGGAATGGGACATGGCGACAGAGGGCCAGGTTATGCAACATGCAGCATGCCATCACTATCTGGCAGACCTTCTTGGGTGAGTAGCACAGGGATCCACCTGCTAGATGGAGACACTGGAACCTGGTCTTCAGGAGGCCTAAGGTCCTTTCAATGATCCTTCTTGTTCGCCCATGTGCCTCATTATAACGTTCTTATGCCCTTGTCCTAGTATTCCTCACAGGGGTCAGCAGCCATGATAGGTTTGGGTAACCGGAGTAACCTGCAAATACTGAGGGACAATATTTAGCCACACACTATTCTATATGGCCCACACCATACCCATACACCAACATCCACTGGGTGGGAACCAGGGCTCACCTATTAGCCACACTCTGTGCCTCTGTAGTTGACCCATCACATTTGGGATGCTGCTATTCCTCAGGACAAAGGCATCATGCACCGACCCAGGATACTTAGCATTGACATGGGAGATGTACTGGTCCACCAAGCACACCATCTGAACATTCATAGAGTGGAAACTCTTAAGATTCCTGAAAACCTGTTCATTCTGCCGGGGGGACAAATGCAATATGTGTTCCATCACTTGCCCCAATTATGTTGGGGATATGTCCCATTGCATAAAACTCGGCCTTCACAGTGGCCAAATCCTCAACCTGGGGGAAAATAATATAGCTGCGCATGTGTTTTATCAGGGCAGGCAATACTTTTGTCAGCACTATTGAGAACATTGGCTGTGACATTCCTGCTGCCAAGCCCACTGTCACTTGGAAAGAACCAGTTGCCAGGAAATGGAGTACAGATAGCACTTGCACAAGAGGGGGGATCTCAGATATCAGGTCAGGCTCCGATTGGGTACACAGCTCTGTGATTGTGGCCCTGTCAAGTCTATAGGTGAGGATAATGTGCCTGTCTCCAGTGTTGCCGAGTCCACCAGGGGTCTGTAGAAGTGGGTAGTCTCCATCTCCTATTCATCCACAGCGGGAGGTATGTAAGGGACACAAGAGTGAGGAGGCTGTCACAAACTGAACAATGGAACTAGAACAGAACTTTGCATCCTGTAAACACGAAATGGGTCATTGTGATTTGTCTACTATGTGCTAATATCTCCTGTGACCATCATTATTCCAGGGCCTGCCCCCCCTCTGAAATGGCGTCCGCCTGTCCTGTGTGGAGGGACAGGTGTAAGTGAGGTAATTCCGCTGACGTTGTGCGCCGTTGCGGGAGGTGGTCGGGAACTGCTGTGCAACTCCTCAATGGTTAACATTGGGCCCTATCTGATTCCTCACTTGTTACCTGACCTTCCATAGGAGAGGATCTACGCTGCATGTGCTGCTGTGACCTCTGTCTGGAACCTGCCATGGCCCGTGTGACCAGGAAAAGGGCCCCAGCCTTCACTTGGGAAGAGTTGGAGAGACTGGTGGATGGGGTCCTACCCCAGTATGGACTGCTGTATGGGCCTCTGGACCAACAGGTGAGTACACTGTGAGCACGATGCATGTGGCATGAATGCACAGAGTTTTGTGTGTGACGGTCTCGTGTAAGGGGGGTGGGTGGATGTCCTTTTGGCAGCGTAAAGGCTGTGTGTTGGGCCATGTGTGTATAAATGGTGATGTGAAGGGTTATGGTGGGCCAAATGTGTAACAGGCAGGACTGTTTGTCTAAATTTATTTTCCTGTGTGTATTGCCTCTGCAGGTCAGTGCCCACCAAAAGAAGGTTATATGGCGTGCCATCGCCAAGGAGGTGCAGACCCTGGGGGGTCTATGGCAGGCAAAGCACCCACTGTCACAAATGGTGGGAGGACCTGAGACACTGGGCACGGAAGACCTGCTGGGGATGGCCTCCCAATGAGGAAGGGGTGCCCATCGAACCCTGGCTCCCCTGATGGCCCGCATACTGGCAGTGGCCTATCCGGAGCTGGATGGGCGCTTCAGGGCATCACAGCAGCCACAAGGGGGTGAGTACAGTGCCCATCATTACAACTTATGCACGGTAGAGTGGTATCCGGGTGGGGGATGTGTGTCAGTGGTTGCCCGTAGGCCAGGCCTGACAATGCAGCGTAGCCCCCCTGGTGGCTAGGGTTCAGAAGGGAATATTTTGCCTCCTAGCTCGTAGGCATCCACTACTGGTCAGGGCTGTGTGGGTCCCAGGTGTGCTTCATTAGGCGGTGTGTGCCCCTCCCCATGCCGGTTAACTATTTCTCTGTTAGTGCAATGCATATTGCGTAGGCCTGTTGCCTGTGTGTGAGTGTGCTGTGTACGCCAACAGTGGTGTTGGTGCAGTCATTGACCCAGTGTATCCTTTGTCTCTTCCCCCCCTTTCTTGTTTTGTCATCCTGTCCATATGTGCATTAGTATCATCTGACGGAGAAGTAGAGGCACCGGCGACGGAGGGAGCTGCATCCCACAAGACCAAGGAGGCAGAGTCCACCAAAGCTGAGGGCACCAGTGGGATGGAGGGCGAGGGGAGCACCACGGCGGAGACTGGAGGGGACAGTTCTGACACAGATACTTCCTCCGATGGAAGCTCCCTGGTGGTGGTGGACACTTCTGTGACCACCCCAGTTACAGGTACATCTGCCACCTGTCGTACTAGCACCGCCCTCCCAGCAGCCCCTCATCAAGTTGCTTGTGCCCGCTCACCCAGGAGGGTGGGCATCTCCTTCGCCCCAGGCACCTCAGCCCCTGCCCCAGTTAGCCCTGCTGCTCTGAGTAAGGAGGCTCTTGACCTTCTGAGATCCATATCTGTAGGGCAGTCAACCATTGTGAATGCCATCCATGGGCTGGCAGCCCAGATGTAACAATCCAATGCATTCCTTGCGGGCATTCACACTGGATTGGCGGCCCAACAGAGATCGGTTCAGGCTCTGGCCTCCTCTCTGATGGCAGCCATTGTCTCTGTTTCTACCGTCCCCCCTCCAACTTCCACTGCCCAGTACCATTCCCCTCAACCCCAACCTATCCCAAGCAAGCATACAGACGAGCATGCACACAAGACAATACCCAAGAGTGTCACATCCAAACACAAGCACCACACTTCATCCTACAGGCACTCACATAAACACCATCCAGTTCCAGACACAACAACATCCACTATTTCCACTGTTTCCTCCTCCTCCCTCACCACCACCTCCCTCTCAGCAACGTCTACACTCACACCGCTATGCACTACATCATCAGCCACTACCAGCATCATCACCACACCAAGCAGAACACACACCTCACTGGTAGACACCTCCACAACAGCCATGCACATGTCCCCTGTGTCCTTTCCCAATGTGTCTGTCCCCCCCTCCTTAGGTACACAAACGCAAGCACTCAGACACCCAACAGCCATCCACCTTACAACAGCATACAGCCAATGCACCTGCACCCAAAAGCAGCACAGACACCTCCAACAACCACTCCCTCATCCTCCACTCCCATTCCTTCTCCCTTTTCCCACCCCAACGTCCCTAAAAAAGTTTCCCTATCCACCATTGACCTCTTAACTACCCCTCCCCCGTCCTGCATGTATGGCCAGGGTAGGAAGAACGCAGACAAGCACCTCAGCCACACAGTCCACAGGCCCAGTCCTAACCGCACCCCTCATGGTGGAAAGAGATCCAGACAACATGTACTGAAGAAGAAGGAGCCTGCACCAGCCAGCCTGAAGGGGAGGGAGACTGCCGCAGCCGGTAAGAAGGGCAAGGAGCCTGCACCTGCCACATGAAAGGCCAAGGAGTCTGCCTCAGCAGGCAGGAAGAGCAAGGAGCCTGCACCAGCAGGCAGGAAGAGCATGGAGTCTGCACCAGCAGGTAGGAAGGGCAAGGGGCCTGGACCAGCAAGCAGGAAGGGCAAGGTGCCTGAGCCAGCAGGCAGGAAGGGCAAGGTGCCTGGACCAGGAACTGTGATGGAGCCCCCACCACCAACCATGGTTGTGCAGCCATCCGAGGTTGCAAGGGGTTAGGCAGGAGCCGCCCCCCATCAGCAGCACCACCACTGTGCAACTGTCCAAGGTTGCAGGGGATGGGCGGGAGCCAACCCCCCACCAGCAGCACCACCACTGTGCAGCCGTCAATGCCGGCAGACGGTATGTAGTCCTGCCTCAATGGACTGCTGTGCGGCCTGTCCACTCCAGAACCAGTGGATATGACACTCACCTGAGAGACTGTGACCCATCACTCCCCAGGATCCAACACAGGGCACTCTGCCCCCTCCAGAACCAGTGGGTATGACACCCATCTGAGAGACTGTGGCCAATCACTCCCTAGGATCAAGCACAGGGCACGTTGCCCCCTCCAGAACCAGTGGGTATGACACCCACATGAGACACTGTGGCCCATCACTCCCCAGGATCAAGCACAGGACACGTTGCCCCCTCCAACTGAGAGATTGTGACCTTGCACGCCACAGGATCAAGCACAGGGCACGTTTCCCCCTTCAGAACCAGTGGGTATGACCCCCACCTGAGAGACTGTGGCCCATCACTCCCCAGGATCGAGCACAGGGCACTCTGCCCCCTCCAGAACCAGTGGGTATGACACCCATCTGAGAGACTGTGGCCAATCACTCCCCAGGATCAAGCACAGGGCACATTGCCCCCTCTAGAACCAGCGGGTATGACACCTACCTGAGAGACTGTGGCCCATCACTCCCCAGGATCAAGCACAGGGCACGTTGCCCCTCCAGAACCAGTGGTCTTGTTACATCTCCCGGATGAGGTGCCTCCTAGGCCCCCGTCCCCCTGAGGTGCCTGCCTATTTACCAACTGATGCCCCTGCAGTGTCCTCTCCATGTTGAAGAAGGTGACATGTGTGGTCTTGGACTTTGGCTTGTGGCCAGGTGGCCCACGAAAAGTGAGGACTGGGCTGTGTCCCTTTTTCTGTACATATGTATATATCTATTATCTTGCCTAACTTATTATTTCTACTGTATTGATCTTATTACAGACACTTTGGTGAAATTGTTTTCTCCTTGCATTATTCAACCGAGTTACGGCGACAAATTGTTTTTGTAATGCATCTGGTTGTGTGTATGATGTGTGTGTGTGTGGTGTGTGTTATGTGTGTGTGTGTCACTCTCTTCCCCCCCCCTCTTGTGTGCTAGGCAACTGTACTCACCGTCATTGTCTTCACCAGCTTTGGTGTTCGTGGTGGAGCAAAACGTAGAATATCATAGGAAAAACATGCAGGTTGGATTCCATGGCGGCGTGGTTCTTCCCTGTGTCTCCAAAGGTGAGTCCTTTCACTTCTCAGCTCAGTTTCCACCAGGCTTTTGATGTTCTTGGTACCACCCCGGAAAAGGTTGCGGATTGTGTTGTTGTAATATGGTGGGCGGAACATTCACTTCCGCCTGGCTGTAGGCGGCTACCGCCGTGGTGACTGTTGTTTCCGCCCTGGCGGTCAGTGTAGTATATTGGCTGTCTTTCGAAGATCTTTCCACCATGGTCATAATTTGGCTGTAGTTACTGCCAGCCTGTTGGAGGTATTACTGCCACTTTATCACCGACTGCCAGGGTTGTAATGAGGGCCTAAGTTTAATATTCAAATGCTTTCTATTTTTCTATTTTGTTTATATATACATAAATTTTACAGTTTAGAGCACATAGGTGGTGTGTTAATCATTACTGTACCCTTTGCAAAGACAAAGCAGTTACATTCGGAGAAAACATTGAAAGAACAAGTGAACATAACCACTCTGTCTCTGCAATAGATATGGAAACTAGAGAAAACATAGAATAAATTAAATTGCTAGCTCCTTCTGCAAATGGCTTTCAGATTCCATTCTGAGAGAAGTATCTACAAATATAGCTGCCCATGTTGCGGGCAGATGTCAGTGAACCAGAAATTAAGATACATGATCTATGCAAAAGATCAGACCATAACATTTAGCTTGCACTCATAACCTTTTCTGAAATTAGACCAGAAAAACTAAAATTCACCTTTAAAAGGGGAAACATTCCTTCCTTTTATCAAGCACCCTCAAAAAAGAATTTTTGTAATGCAAAATAATGTACTCGTCTTAGAAAATAACATTTGGATGATGGATTTTACTTTTAAATATAGTCGCCATCCATTTTTTAAATATACACTAAAATAAATCATAACAATGAGCCTCATTACGACTTTTGCGGTCGGACAGCCAGACCGTCATAGTGGTGGCTGCCAAAAGACCGCCATGTTGGTGGTCAAATAGACCGCCATATTCCGAGTTACACAGCCAGGACTGACAAAAGCCATCCAAAAAAACAACACCAGGGCAGTAAATAGGCGGTCAGACTACACGCACCAACAGCCCATCAACCAACCACCAAACTTATTACAAGTTCAAAATTGAAATGGCGGTCTTGCTGTGACGGTCCTCCAATGGCGGTCCGAACCAGTGTGGTTCAAGGCCGCCACATTAATACACCACACCACATTGAATGATTTTAAAAACAAACACAGCTCACATAGATTTACTTCCTTGACACACCTATTCATCACACTATAAAACACACCCCTGCACACACCACAGTCCTTTGCAAATCCCACCATCCAGAGTGCCCAAAAAACGAAAACACCCATTTGCACCTCTCCACTCCATTTACTATCCTTCACCTTCTCAATTCCCAAATCTTTATCAATGATTATTGCATTTCACCACCATGTCACCCCAGAAAAATCCCCATTTCACGGACATTGAGTTAAGAGTCATAGTAGATTAAATCATTAGAGTAGAGCCACATCTATTTACAGCCCAAGTCCAACACACTACTATCGTAAGGAAATGGAAATGTGGCAAAAGATAGTCGACAGAGTGAATTCTGTAGGCCCCACCCCACGCACAAGGGATGACATCAGGAAGAGGTGGAATGACCTCAGGGGGAAAGTCCATTCCATGGCATCCAGGCACCAGCCACATGTCCAGAAAACTGGTGGTGGGCCCCCATCTCCTCCCTTGCAACTCACTTCCTGGGAGGAGAAGGTATTGGCCATCCTGCATCCTAAGGGGTTGACAGGAATTCCTGGGGCAGTGGAGTCGGGTAAGTCACAACAATATAAATGGCACCAAAATGTATTGGCATGCATGCTCACTGCTCACCGTTTGCCACCCTCACTGTCACCCCACTCAACAGTCCAGTATACACCTGTCCACAGACCACTGTCTGGCCCCCAACATGGGAACTATACTCACTGGGGGAACTACATATCTGTATAGTGGGTGTAGTACAGGGATTGGCAGCACTACAAATCCCAGCATGCACTGCTCCAACATTACCAACACCAGAACAGTGTATCCTACTCAAATTTAACATTTAGTACAAACTCCACATTTGAGTGTACTCACCTGGGAAGATGTCATCTGTACAGTCTGTGTGAAGGACAGGCTCTGGCAGCAATGCTAAGGCCAGGACCCCCTGATACTCTCACTCTACTCAGCCACAATACTGTCCTCTGCCACGTGAACTTGCAATGGAACTATACTCACCTGAGAGGATGACCCATGTCTAGTGTGTGTATATCTTGAAGTAACATGACTGTATATCCAAAGAGGGCCTCTCCCGGTAACTCCAAGAACCAGGCCAGTGCCTATATTACAATGAGCATCTACCTGTGAACTCACAGATGAAGTTTACCTACCTGGGAGGGACCAAGATACAGATCATGGCACACTCTGTGATACGGCTAACCACCTAGATCCATCTTGAGCAGCTATGCCAAGATACCAAAAATGTGGACGGGAAGGACAGCTTAAACTGTGTGTCAAAAAAACATTAAAGACAGATCAAAGGCACCAAAATGCATCATCTGAATATTAGTGGCAGCAGGCATATTCCCAAAGCACTAACCACTAAATGAAACTATCACATTTACAACAAGGTTTGGGATTTGTCTGATAAGCTGACTTAAACCACATCCTTCCCAGCCAATGTTTTCACTGCACTGCTGGCAAGATATAAGTCCATGACCATCCCTCCAAGTGCTAATAAACCCAGACATCCTACGCTAGTAGACTGAAATTGAGTTGGTATGTTACTCAAATGTCAGGTTGACACAGTTGATAACATGTGATAGCATGTGTGCCTGTCACATAAGGCAAATTGGCAATTCCAATGTGTGCATGGCCTTAGTCAAATGTCACTGTTAACTATTGGAGGTGGATGTCATAATACAACCTGTAACATTCTGTCTCCCACATCACCAGGTCTACCTGCCAACAAAGGGCCAACTCAAGACACTTCCACTACCCCATGGGCGAAGCCCTCAGTGAGGATGACACTCCTGGATGCATGGACGTTGAGGACCGTTCTGGCCCATTAGGGTAACCTGGTCAGGCAACACCTGTCAGCCTCACCATCACCTTCTAGCCCAGTTGCTTCAACATCTCAAGCAACCAGTCACCCCAAAACCTGTGTCCCAAGGACAGTGACAACAATCTTTTGCCCTCCAGTCAAGGATCCTGAGTCTCAGCAAGACACCCCCGACAATGATGGTCCTGGAACCAATAGTAGGGGGCAAGCTGCGCCAAGGGTGGAGGAACAGGGGATAGGATGCGTGGGAGGGATGGTGTAGGCCAGCAGCATGTGGCTGCTGGGGATGGTTCTGGCCAGGACAACATAACCCAAGTCTTGGGAGCATACTAACAATCCCAGATCATGGAGCGACAGAGGGACTTCCATCAGGAAAGTTGTGAACAGTAGGAGGCCCACAATAGCAACATGGCCTCCCTAACAGAGGTGCTGAGAGACATCAACACTACCCTGAGTAGGGATTGTCGACAACACCAGGTCCCTTCCATTGGCTTGTCTGTTCCCGCCCCTTATACATCTGTGGCAGCCATTGGTAATGAGGCCCTGCCAGGGGAAGGATCTGCCTCAAACACCCCTGCCTCTGTAGCTGAAGAACCTCTTGCAAGCTGGGATGTCCACCCAAGCATCCAGGAGGTGCAGATGGCAAGACACAAACCACTGCCAGGAAGTGAGCCCTTCCTGATGAAACTCCTTTGTGTGCCACTGATTCATCGAGTTGACTGTTCTCCAACCACTTACCATTTTCCATGCTAGTAGGACACTGGACTTTGGACTTCAAATCTTGTGGCATCTACCATAATGATTACATCCACCATGACTGATTCCTTCACTGTCAATTTGTTTTTTCAGAGTTTTACCTTTATTTCATGTGCACATGTAAATAAAAACACCTAACACTAAAACAATGTCTACTAGTATGTTTTCATAATTTTGAGATCTTGAATGCGAAATCCATGTGATGCCAATGATGAATACATAAGATGGTAATGGAAGGAGGGATATGTCACAGGTAATGGCATGCTGAGGATTACTACTAACACAATGACACAATTGACTAGTCACACCAAACAGTTTATTGCACTGTACAGCACATAGGCTGCCAAAATGACTGGACTGTCATAGGCAAGAACAGCCGGACTATGTTGAGTCAGGCTAGATATCTTAAGGTACCGTTCTCCCAGAGCAGAGGAAAGGGCTATGTCAGACCTTGTCCCATAGAATAGGCTAACAGATTACTAGATATTGACACCAGCTTCAGCCTTATCACATACCAAAACCAGGTCTACCAACTTGACATATGCCATGACACAGATAGAGGGCAGTGGAACAGTCCCTAATCATAGGTCCATCCTATTACAATGACCAAGCATCTGTTGTATGAAACAAACGTATGTCAGAGTTGTGGCACAGGCATTGTGCCCTGCAATGAGGAAACACTTTGACAGCTACATACAGGTCATACAGGATCATTGTCAACATAATGTGAAGGGAGAATGCATGGATTGCACTGGATGAGAAAATGTATCAAGGCCATATGATTACACAAATGAGACAATTGGATCAACACACCATATCAAACAAGTGTATTTGCACTTCAGAATTCCACCCACCCACTGTCCTAGCTGTTTTTGGCAAAGGACATATACACCCCAAATCTGTTATCAACATTACCTGGATCAATTCATGTCCACTTCATATGTCAGTACAGCAACAGAACAGCTACATTCCAATGTCACAAATCTGATATATCCAAATGAGGATTGCACGGTGAACAGACCTGAATGAAACACAATGCAAGAAGTTTAGGCAGGAAAAATACATACATAAGACCATAACCTCATGTTAGACTTCAGTAGATTCATTCACAGTTCCATGAGACTGACACAAACAAAGAAGAAAATGATGGTTGTAGCTTATTTGCAATAAAACCTTGGCTGAACACTGCATGATGTGAGATCCCCTGTCCTTTGTGAAAAATATACCCTAATCAACACATCCTGTCAACTACAGTTGGCTATACAATCCCCGGAATCACATATTTCCACACACTTACACTCAAGTGAAGTATTGATTAATGAGATCTGCCCGCAAGTCTTTACCTTCTTCCTCATCATTGTCATTGGACATTGATGGAATGGAAGTTCTTCCTCTTCCAATAGAGTTGTTCATTGGCATGCGGTGGAACCAAGGCAACATGTTTACTATCAATGGCTCTAACCACATGTGGTATGCTTGCCAAACCATAGAAGTCAGACTTCACATGTGCGAAATCCTCACTTGAGGAAACCATATCTAGTTGTCTAGGTGTTTCAACATTGCTGAGAGTGTATCCTTCAATATAAGACTGAACATAAGCTTAGACATCCCAGCAGATGGGGGGACTGTATTTTGGAAGGACCCTATGGCCAGGAAGTGCAACAATGCTATTACTTGTACAATGGCTGGTTTCCAATTTGCATGAGAAATGGCAGGAAGTAGATCTGGCTCCAACCGATGACAGAGATCCACAATTGTTTGTCTATTCAGAGGGTACATCTTGATGATGTTTCTGTCTTCCATGGCCTGAAGGTCTGGCAGTGGATGGTAGGCAGAAGGATGTCTGAACCTTCACCTCACTGTGTACCCATGTGCAACAAGAAATGAGTATAGCTATCATCCAAATTTTTCCTTGTAACATACATAATGGCTGTTATTGATATACTGTGACAAGGCATGCCATGATTTGATGAAATGATGCTCAGTACACATTACCAATGTCAATTCCACAGAAGTAACATGTTTCCCCATTGCTTTAACACAAATGTCTATACATCATCTATCTGGACAACAACAACCGTTTCCATGAAACATGCTACTTGATATGTGACATAAGTTCTCACATTTTAAATGACTTGTGCGGGGGTTGTCAAAGTAGAAGGACATATATGACAGGACAAGACCATCACTTATCAGTTGTTTATACCATTATTCAGAGTTGAAATGCTTTTAAAATGATGGTTGCCTGACCTACTCCACTGGACACTAGGAACCACACACATCTGCCGGCATAAGTCGTAATGGCGGTAGGCGGTTGCAACCGTGGCAGACACAGCCATAGGCTAACATTGTCAGTGGTGGTCTTGGCCCATTGGATGTGTCTGATGGCAGTGATGGCTGCATACATGGTGGACGTAACCACCATGTTCTGAATAAGCCCTCACTTGACTCCTTACAGTGCTGCCAGCAACACCTCCACGACCTGAGCTGCCTTCTCCCTGGAGGAGCTGGAGAAGCTGGAGGAGGAGGTCCTACCCCTGAATGAACAGCTCTATGGTGCACCAGAGGAGTAGTTAGGTGCATGGTGTCCACTTTTTCCTGTGCACTTCAACATATATTCCCTCGTCACAGGCTAGATTGTGCCCATCTGTGCCAAACTTTGTAGTAAAGGCCATGGAGCTGCAGTCCCTGTGGCTTAGGAAGCCACAGATTTGTGTTGTATCCTATACTTTTTGAAATCTCTGTCAGAATGCCAGAGCATATCCCACACAATGTCATTTGACCAACCTAGTTAGTGGCGGGCTTGAGCAGGGTTGTGGTTTTATCTGCAGATTGGGAAATGTTTGTAGTCTTGTACTTGGACTCACTGACTGGTATCTGCCCCTGTTAGAAATTGGGTTTTGGTTGGCAGTCAGGTTGCCCCCTGTCCAAACAAGGACCCTCACTCTAGTCAGGATAAGTTACACACAATCCAAATTATCCTTTGCTCACCCTCTGGTAGCTTGGCACTGACCAGTCACGCTTCACTTAGAAGGCAATGTGTAAAGTATTTGTGCAATAAATCATGCAATAACACAGTATAAACACCACAAAAATACACCACACAGGTTTATAAAAATATAGAATATTTATATGATTAAATGCAGGTCAAAACGATCAAGATTTGATAAGTACACATTGAAATATCACTTTAGAAAGGATCCATAAAGTCTTTAGTTCTTAAAAAGCAATAAGTGTCTCTTGCAAGCACAAAGTACCTGGTTTGCGTCTAAATTATCCGCACTGGACCACAGAGGAGGAGATGCGTAGAAAACAGGGATGTGTGCGTCAGTTTCTCCGAGCACAGACAGACGATGCATCGATTTGGTTCATGCAGCAAGGACTTCGATTTCCGGCATGCAGGCTTGGATCCTCTTCAAGTTGCGGGGTATTTGGATGCCCTGGGGACAATGTGGAGAAATCCTAGGCATGCAGGACAAAGTCACAGGAGCTGCGTTGATCCGGTGGGCGATGCGGGTAAACCTCTGTCACATGGCAGGCGCTGCGTTGATTCTTCTCACAAGAAGTCAGGTTGCATCGTTCGGGGTCAGTGATGTGTCGATCCAGTGGGCCGTGCATCAAAGTTCTGGTCGCAACGCTGGCGCTGCGTTGTTCTCCACTCAGGGAACCGGGCTCCATTGTTATTGTTCGGCGTGCGGTGATTTTTTTCCACCGAGGGCAAGCTGTGCGTCGATTACAGCAGGCTGTGCGTTGATTTTTCACTGCACAAGGAGTTCTTTGCAGAGATCAAGCCTTTTTGGCCCTGGGACTTCAGGAAACAGGAGGTAAGCTCAATCCAAGCCCTTGGGGAACACTTCTCAGCAGAGCCAGAGGGCAGCTAGGAAGAAAGGCAACAGCAAGGCAGCAGTCCTTTTCAGCAAAGCAGTCATGTGAGTCATTTGGACAGCCAGGCAGCTTCTCTTAGCAGGTTGCAGGTTCTGGTTCAGAGTTCCTTTCCCAGTAAGTATCTTGTCAAGAAGTATCTGAGTTGGTAGGGTCAGAGGCCCTGTTCAAATACCCAAATGTGCCTTTGAAGTGGGGGAGACTTCAAAGAGTGGCTTAGAAGTGCACAAGGTCCCCTTTCAATTCCATCCTGTCTGCCTGGGTCCAAGTAGGGGGTTAGGCAGTCCACTGTGTGAAGGCAGGCCACTGTCCTTTGGCATGTACGTGTCAGGCCCTCCGCCCTCCAAAGCCAGGAAGACCCATTCAGTATCCAGATGTGTGCAGGTGTGACTGAGCATCCTGTGTTTGGGGTTGTCTAGGTGAAATGCACAAGGAAGCTGTCAACTAACCCAGCCAGTCGTGGATTGTAAGGCACAGAAGGATTTAAGTGCAGAGAAATGCTCAGTTTCTAAAAGTGGCCTTTCTAAAATAGTAATATTAAATCCAACTTCACCAGTCAGCAGGATTTTGTATTACCATACCATACTAAATATGACCTTGTTACTCCTTTTAGATCAGAATCTACGACTCAACCAGTATATGAGTTTAGCCCTAATGTTAGCCTATGAAAGAAGCAGACCTCACAGCAGTGTAAAACAAATTTAGGGGTTTTACACTACCAGGACATTTAAACTACGCAGGTACATGCCCTGCTTTTTCCCTACATAGCACCCTGCCCTATGGGTTACCTAGGGCCTACCTTAGGAGTGACATATGTAGAAAAAGAGGAGTTTAAGGCTTGGCAAGTACAGTACTTTTAAATGCCAAGTCAAATAGGCAGTGAAACTGCACACACAGGTCTTGCAATGGCAGGCCTGAGACATGGTTAGGGGGCTACTTATGTGGGTGGCACAATCAGTGCTGCAGGCCCACTAGTAGCATTTAATCTACAGGCCCTGAGCACTTGTAGTGCACTTTTACTAGGGACTTATAAGTAAATTAAATAAGCCAATAGGTATGAGCCAATGTCACCATGTTTTAAGGGAGAGAGCATATGCACTTTAGCACTGGTTACCAGTGGTAAAGTGCGCAGAGTCTAAAATCAGCGAAAACAGTGTCAAAAAGTGGAGGGAGGGTGACAAACAATTGAGGGTGACCACCCTAAGGCTGTCAAGTCTAACAGCCCCACTTGGGCATTTTGGGCTGAACAGATTGTTCATTGCAATATGTACTGACATGCATGTAACTCTGCCATTTTGTATCACATCTGGGGACATAATTTCCTGTCATATGTTTGTGTATCCATGCAGGTCAACGCCCATCAAAAGAAAGAGATTTGGAGAGCCATCGGTAAGAAGGTGTAGTCCCTGAGGGTCCACAGCCAATGAAGCACCCACTTCAGAAAGAAGTGGGAGGACCTGAGACTCTGGGGCCAAGCTAAGCAGCTAGGGCTGTCCTCCCAATGTTGGTGGTGTGCCTGTCAGACCATAACCCCCTAATGGCCTGTATTCTGGTGGTGGCCTACCTGGAGCTGGATGGGTGTTTGAGGGCAGCACAGCAACCACGAGGGGCTGAGTACACAGAAAATTCCTGCTTGTCCCATTGCCAGGTGATTGTGTGGGGTACTGACTGTTCCCCCTAATAATTAGGGATGAGCCATGAGTCAGACAGTATTTGGGAGACTGTTTGTATTGACAAGTCATGTATATCTAACTGGTGTACCTTGCCCTCTGAACCTGGGACCTAGTACAACCCTTGGGTGAATTCATAAACCACTTACTCTGCAGGGTCCAAAAATGGCTGTGTTTACTCCTCAATCATGTACTATTTGCTCCTGTAGTGGGATAGATATTTGTGAGCCAATAATCACTTCCCCTGAAAAAGGGTAATCGTATTAGGGATCACTGTCCTCTGCCATTTGTCTGGGCATATGCGTATTTAGACATCTGACTCCCAAAAGCAAGCTAACCTCAGTAAATGATGGGTACCGGTGCCTCGCTGCAGTCTGTGCTGTGTTGGTGCCCATCATATATGTGACATGGTTTACCTGGATAATTGTTTGCAGATGTAGCAAACTACTGTCCCTTTGTAAAGTGGGGAATGTCCATAGACATTAATAACGTCCCATGACTGTTGCCATCATTCAATGTGCCTGCATGTCAGCATGTGTTCTTTTCCCTTTAGGAAATATTAATTATCTGATATTTCAGGCATGTCCTAGCCATGTTGATGGTATAATGTCTGTATCCCGTCACACACATGTGCTAGGAAAACTGTTAGTAGAATGATACATTTACGATGGTGGTACATTCCATGTTGTGTCACCGACAGGAGTGTGTTGGCATTGTGTATTGTCTGACAGATACCTTCATGTGTCATAGTATGTCATTTGGCATGTAGAACTGCTGTAGCAATGAGGGATATGACATGTGGGCCAAGAGTTTCAGACATACTGTATCTGTGTTTATCTATGCCCTTGATGTGGCTTCATTTTGAAGAGTTTACTGCACATGTGTATTGATTAAGGATTGTTCCCTGACTGTTGTAAAGCATCACAGAGTGTCTTCCATGTGATTTTGACATCACATTTGCTTGGGTTCATGCATTCATCCAGAGATAGCTACCATGTTTGGCATGTCCAAGATGTGGGTTTGATGTTGCTTCTCATTGGACAACAGGTTGGAGTATTTCTATTTGTGACTGTGAGTTCTGTGTCTCATGTGTCTCAACAAAATTCAAGGGACAGATGTGTACTACCGACACACTAGGATGTTGTTATTGCCATGGGTGTCAGACATTAGTGGCGACTATCATGGGGCTTAATGTTTCTTTGTTGTATGTATCCTTGAGATATTACTCCCTGACATTTAAACCTGATATCAATGGTGTTCCTTTCATTGACACATGTAAGGCCTCTCTGTGTGACACTGTTAGTACCTCCTTGACTCTATTGTGGCAGGTGTCACTTGCAGATCTGTACATTGTTGACATGTGTCCATTATGTCATGGGTTTTTCCATTTCAAATACTCTATGATATTGCTCTTTTGTGTCAGAGTCAGCTGGGTGTCAATGGCTTCATCCCAAATTGTTGGTACATCATGAAAGTGTAAAATGGGTGCGTGCACAGACTTGTGTGTTAAAAATGTGTGTGTACTTTACAAAAGGATACTTTTGTTGGCTACAGTTTAACTGGAATCTGCTGCTTGTGGCACAGCATTTGGGATGGAGAGATCCCCTGGTTGTAGCTATGGTTGTGAGGTTTGCCAGAATTCATCCATGCAATTCTAGTAGTCTGACATCCTGATTTGCTTGTGGGTAACTGTGGGAAATCCAGATATGCAAGCAAATGGTATGGCACGTGTATGTGCCACTTAGGTGTATGTTTTTGCTGAAGCCTACTTGACCTGATGGTATTCTTTGTAACTCAGAGTTGTGGTTGAAGTTTTATCAGGTACATGGTGTGACCCTATTTCTCTTTGTTTTTGCAGCATCAGCACCTGCAAGTCAAGGAGACGGGGCACAGCTGAGTGGGCAAGCATCTGGCCACGAGACCTTGGGTCAAGATACCACCGACACAGATAGACCCAGTGGCCTGAAGGGTGAGGGGAGTGCCACGCGGAGACCGAGCATTCTTCATCATCATCAGATTCCTCCTCCAGTGGTCACTCCCTAGTGGTGGTGCACCCATCAGGGGCCCCCTTAGTACTATTCTTGTCTGCCACCCCTGTTCTATCACTGCCCTCCCTGTTGCTCCCCACCCAGTTGGCCGTGCCTGCTTACCCAAGAGGGTAGGAGTCTCCTTTGGTGCAGGCACCTCCACCCCAGCCCTGTTAGGCTATTGATCTCCTGAGAAGTATCGCTGTGGGTCAGTCAACCATTGTGAACATCATCCAGAGACTGGCAGATCAACTCTAGTAGACCAATTCATTCCTGGAAGGCATTCATGGTGCAGAGGCTGTCCTACAGAGATCTTTTCAGGCTCTGCCCTCTGCACTGAAAGCAGCCAGTCACCCTCTTCCTTCCATCCCCACTCCAACTCCCTCTTCCCAGTCCAAATCCCCACTTCCCCTTCCTTCCCAAAGTACACAAACAGTTCCTCAGGCATCCACCTTAACAGACAAAGGTATCACACAAACACAGGCAACACAAGACACACCACCATCACACACACAAACAATATCCACTCGCAGACACAACAACAGTCATTACTTTTTCTGACACCCCCACTACCCCAAGCAAAAAAACACACACCATCAAGCCTACCTACAGACAAATCCACAACAGACATAGCCACCACACCCATCCTGCCCACAGACACCACCCCTGCACACATCCATCCCAAACACCATACCCACAGACACCACAGCTACTAACACACCTATATCCAGCACATCTACCATACTTGCAGTCACCACCCCAACAGATAACCACCTACTCACCCCAGCACCTCTACCCCCAAGCCTAAGACACATAAACACCCACACTCACTCACCCAACAGACATCAACTACATACAAGCATACCTCCCTCCCAAAACCAGGCACCCAAGACATCCACATCTACATATTAGACAACCACTCCCTCAACCTCCAAATCCCGTTCCCCTTCTGATGACCATCCCTGTGTGTCCCAAAAACTTTTCATTTGTGACCTTGGCCTTACCCCTGTCTTCCCCTGTCCTCATGCATCCCCAAGGCCACCCCTCCCACCTCCATGGCCTCCCCTGCCACCCTGCAGAGACCCATGCCGCTCCCCCCAAGAAAAAGCTCCCCTCCCAAAAAGGAGCCCCCACTCCCAAGCCTTAACCGAAACCCCCCTCTCAAATCCAAATCCTTCACCTGCAGATAACCCCTGAGGTGCCTACCTGCCCCCTTGATGCCCATTACTGTGGAGATTACAAGTAGGGGCACAACACTCTGCCATGATTTGGACTTTTATTGGACTGTCCAATGGCCTTTGAACATTGTTTTTGCCATCATTGGTGTTAGCATTAAAGTCAAAGAGTTGATTTTGTTGGGCATACCTTTGTCGATCAATTCCTTTCCTAGGTTGATGTTGTTCCTGAGTGAGTTTGGTTGTGTGTCTTCAGTCGTATGTGTTTGTGCCTGCTTGCTGCTCCATTAACTATTGTCTGCAGTATGTCAGTTTGTGTGCAGTGCTGTTGTCCTCCAAGGCCATAGGTTGTGTGTTAAGTCTATGTGTATATATGCTGTGTTGGTTTCATGGTATTGTGCACTGTTTGGTATTATAAGTATTTCTTTTTGTGTTGTCCAATGTGAGCAAGTATAGTGCTGGACTTGTCCCCCTGATATGGCTATTGTATACATGTGATGTGTGTATTCTTGAGTTTTGGAATTGCAGACATGGAGTGTGTTAAGTTGTGCTAAGTTGTTTAGCATTTGGCTGTGCATGTGTCCATGCAGTAGTGTGTCCCTGGCAGCTAGTTTGTGTAGAAGCATGTCCCATGGTGTTGGAGTTGTCAGTGCTTTTTTGACTTGCTCTTCCCCATTGTGTAGCTGTGCATGACAGTTGGTTTTGGTATTGTTTGTCCCTGAGATCCATGTAGGGCCATTTCCTGTGCGCATGTTGTTTGAAGGGCCTGTTCAACCCGACATGTGTCCTATTACAGTCTCCTTTCATGTATGCTCCTGATGCTCCCATCCCAATTGTGTAGGTATTGTTGGTGTGGTTCCCTTTGTCTATTTTATCTATGTGTCTCTCTGTCTATTATGTATGCCATTGTGCTTCCATTGTGGTGTGATGTGTGTGTCCATTGTAGGGTTCTTTCATAGTGGTGTTGTATGTATTCCATGCAACGTCAAATGAAATGTGTGTTGCATGTGTGGACAGCCCCTGACCTGTGTTCAATGTGAGTGTGTGATTAGTATATGTATATGTGCTGTAGGAGTGTTGTTGTTACTGTTTGTGATTATGTTGTGTAGCTGTCAGTGTCCCTGTGACTGAGCTGTGTGGCCGTGTGCATTTGTGTAGTGTTGCAGCCAAAGTGTGTGTATTGTGAGTGTGTAGGTGTCCGTGTTGCTATATGTCAGTGAGTGTGTGTGGTTAGAGACATGTACCGGCTGCCTGTGGCATTCCCCTCCATAATGTGTTTGCCGGTGCTACAAGCTGTTTTTAAGGGTAATGATACTGGTAGATGTGTGTATTTACCTTGCTGTTATCCACAGCAGCATTGAGTTAATTGTCTTTTGGCAACAGGAGCCGTGGCATGATGTTTGCGATGGGCTCCATAGCGGCTGTGGGTTTGTGCAGCTGCTGCAGGTGAATGTCTCCCTTTACACTGTACGTTTATACCAGCTTCCCCGTGGTGGTTGGACAGCCTTGGTCACATTGGCGGTGTGCAACCTCGTAATGACTCCGGCAGCAACACAAGCTCTGCCGGCCTGTTTGTGCTTCTGGGTGAATGTGGCGGTCTAAACTGTCTGGCGGACCACTGCCAGTCTTCTGTTTCTACGACCCCCTTACTTGAGATACCGAAGTCTGCTCTGCCAGACCATTGGTGGTCAGACCGGCACGCCAACATGGCGGTCATGAGACCGCAAAACTTGTACAGGCCCAACATGCCTATAACTCTTCTATTGGTATCTACCAGACAAACAATGTTCCACATAGAGAGAACTTTTAACTTTAATAAGAGAGAAAACTAATGGAAAAATTCCTGAAAAAATAATTATTGATTTTGAATTGGCCATGATAACAGTAAGATTTTTTTTATTATTTTTTCAACATATTGCTTCTCAACAATATGGTGAAGAAAAAAAACATTTGGCTGGAGATTACATGAGTTACAGCAAACAATTCAGAATAAAGAAACAAACTGTATTGGCCTTTGTCCCACAAAAAAGTATAATTGACTTTTGCACTGCAATTATCCAATCAGAACATTATTCAGAAAATGAAGACAAATTGGTCCACCTTCCACAAAATTTTGAGGAAATGTGGATGGGCCATGTAAGCAGTCTAAGTAGCTAAGTAGGTAGGCTCACAGAAGACCGCAACATTTTTTTCATTGAATGGTGGAACTGCTACTGAACCTGTTTAGAGTGTGAGGCAAAAACTAATAATTCACTTGAGGGCTGGCCTAATTCATTCTCCATTTGCATAGAAAAGGCCCACCCCAATGTCAAGAGTTTCCTGGAATCTTTAATAAAGGAGAAAGGTTTCCCAGAAATGAGATTCCCCCAATCTTTTGTTGGTAGCTTACAACCACAAATTTTTTAAAAAAACAAAGAAATGAATAAGGACGCCCTTTAAAAAATTCAACAATTTGGTACATATGGTGGTGGAGCAGACTACCTAGAAAATATTGCTTACGTTTAACATTACTAACATTTTCTATAACTAACACTATTCTAATAAACCATTTCTTACCAACCTTACTTTCCTGTCTTTTATAAAAAAATATTTTAATTAAATTGTATTACCTGAAGATGTCTTCAATTTTCAAGTGAGTGTGGGTCTTTAAGGATCCATCCCACACTTACTCATTGTTTCCAAAGTATTTCTCATTATTCAACACAGCATATAATTCAAACACTGAAAAAATACATCATTTTTGTCTGCTTTTTTAGAGACATGCTTCAAGAAAACAGGACAAAATAGTAACCAATATTCTTAGTTATTTTAAAAAAATGAATGTGTAATCCATTAGATTTGAAGCCCCTCAACAATCTTAGCTAAAAGAAAGTAATAATAATGTAAACACAATTTTATTACATTAAACAAATTAATCCCAGCAAAAGAATTAATTGAAATGATGGAATTTATTACAAATATAAATGTTGTCACCTCCCTAATATTGAAACGCGGTACCCGCTAATAACAAAATTGTAAATTGAAAAGAAAAACTCCAAACCAATTCTAAATAAAGTCCTCATAGGGAAAATGTTTTTTAAAACAAAACTATATTGTTTAGTTAACTTAAAAATGATATTACTATATTCATCCACTCCGGCAATCTCTGCAAGTATTCAGAAGTTAAGTACAAGTATACATACTTACATTAATCTAACATTTCTATATCTATTTACCCTTCATAACACAGTTTTTACAGTAAATGTTCTATATAGTGTTTTAAAGTCTAATTTTAAAATGTTCTTATCTTTCCAGATTGTTTACGCCCATCATTCTTTGATCACAACTCACAACTGAATGTAGAAATAGATGCAGAAGATGGAGAATGCATTAAAGTAAAAAAGGGGCATTTATTTACATTAAAGTTAATAGAAACCATGGAAACAGGAAAAGAAATAGAAAATAAATAACAAATGTAGAATACATTGTAAAAACTTTACTAATATATCACAGTATTTTGTTATGTTATATGTATAAACATCATTTAAAAAAATTCAATTTAATTTTTAAATTTTTAAATTTACATTTTGATAATTTTTAAATAAAATGTTTGTCTATTTGTCTATATATGTGTGATTATGTTTAAATTAAATTAGTATTGTGCATTCAATTGCACATATTTGTCTAAAGTATTGCAGTAACTATAATATAATATAATATAATGTAATATAAAACTATAATACTATAGTAAAAATTAAGTAAATACCTCCAAAAAACTAAGAATATAATATATGCAAATGCTCAGCCTTCTTTTTTAATTACAAAATGTATCACAAAACTTTAAATTACTCCCCATCATTATCCCCTACAGCCCTGACATCTGACTCCTAACTATTCCTTATCTATAAATACATATTTCATGTCTCATTTCCATGCACTAGGCCATATTATAAATTTTAACAAAAATACCCACCCCCAAATAAATAAATGAAATAAACATTTCCCATACACCTTTTGTAAATTTAAAAATGACCCCAAACTTTGAATTACTCCCCACCCTGATCCCCTACAACCCTTTCATATCATTCATAAAACAATATGATCTAGTAAAAAAAATAACTTGTTCATTCATTGTATAAATTATTTATAATTGCCACAATAATTTTTTGAGGGGTAAATCCTCCAAACTTAATTTTTCATTCAGTTTTGTAAAAACAATTAATAAAATATTTAAAATTCCCACAATAATTTATTGGGCTATACCCCCTATTCCTCCTTTTTTAATAAAGATTGTATAAGCAGTTTAAAATTCCAACAATAATTTATTAATGTGCAACCCCTCCAAACCCCGTCTTTTCTTATAACCCTTTATAACCTCTTTAAATATTATTAAAAGTAACCCATCATACTTTTTGGGAGGTCAACCCATCTGGAACTCATATATGTCAATTAATGGTTTATTAAATAAAATATGTAATGCATTTTAACGTTTATTTTGTAAAATTACTTAAAATTCTTACATTATTGCTTACCTTATTCGTTGTACTTACCTTACCATATGTACTTATTTTATGCAGTGGAAATGCATTGTACTTACCTAATTCATTGTGAATGCATGCTTTGGAGACAACCACAGGTTGTAAAAAATGTGCTGAAACTGTATGTCATTGCACTGGATGTGCTGTAATGGTAACACACTACTACATATACATCTCTTTACCAATGTATTTTATGCATAACAAAGCTCCATTTCTTTCTTGCAGAAGCAAACACTTATTTTCCAATGATTTAGGTCCTCATTACGACTTTGACGGTCAAAATTATATGACCACCAAAGCCATGGGAGGAGGCTGCCGTCATACAAGTGACCTCCCCACCAGAGGGGCGTGGTCAAGAAGCCGAAGATGGTGCATGCATAATCCCCTCGCTCCGGAGGGGCCTGTAATTTATCCAGGAACTGAGAACCGGCCCCGGGGCAACCCGTGTTGGTGCTGCGGGAGGTCCCCGGGGGGACCTACAGGAGAGCTGCGGAGCCCTTTTTGGATCCTGGTACGCAGGTCTGAGCCGGGTAGACGGTGTGAGGAGCCGGCGGCCTGTCTTGCGGCCAGAAGCGGGGGACCAGAGTGGAGGCGCGAGCCCGCGCGGGGCTGGAGTCGACCGCCGGGCCCACCGAGAGCGGTCCCGACCGCCCGGGAACCGCGGCTGGAGCTGTGGAGCGTGGCCCCCGGGAAGGTGGGCGCGGTGGACGGCCCCACCAACCCGAGGCTGAGGAGGAGGACCAACGGCCTCCGGGTGTGCAGTGAGACAGCCGGGACACCAAGAGGGGCCTTGTCCTGTCTCGCGGCCAGAAGCTGGGGGACGGAGTGGAGGCGCGAGCCTGTGTGGGGCTGGAGCCGGCCCTCGGGCGCACCGAGAAAGTGCCGGGGGCGGCGCTGACTGCCCGTGAACTGTGGCTGGGACTGCAGAGCGTTGCCTCCAGAAAGGTGGGTGCAGTGGGTGGCTCCACCAGCCCGAAGTTGTGGAAGGGGACCAGCGGCCTTCTGGTGTGCGGTGTGACGGCCAGAATACAGTGAAGGGCCTCGGAGCCCTGCTGGTGCGGCGACGAGAGGTGCCAGGCGCGACCCTGCGCGAGGCTTGACCAGCCCCCGGAAGCGCCGAGTGAGTATCGGGGGCGGCATTGACCGCCCGAGAAATACGGCGGGACTGAGGAGCGTGGCCACCCAGAGAGGTGAGAGTGGTGGGTGGCTCTGACAGCCCGAAGCAGAAGGGGAGAACCGGCGGCCTCCAAGGGAGCAGCGAAGCGGCTGGGACACTGGGAAGTGCCTTGGGCCCTGGTGGTGTGGCGCCTGGAGGTGCCAGGCCGCACCCTAGTAAACGCAGAACAAGGAGTCACCGGGGTTATCCCAACACCCCTGAAATAGAGAGGACTTTGGAGCGGGCCCAAGTGGGGCACCCCTGATCGGAGAGTGGCACTGGCGAGTCAGAACCATCACGGAACGAGCAGATGGGCGTGCTGCAGCCCCCGGCGCCACATTAAGATCAGACAAGCGGCCCCTGGGGAATCATCAAGTAAAGCCAGCAAGGGGATAATACCGGAGCACCCTGGGGAGACCCGGACGGGTGCAGCTCCCCATGCACATAGAGAGAGAGAAAAGGTGTGCCGGACCCCAGCCTGGCGGCGGCGGACGGTCGTGACCAAGCGGAAGGGAGCCTCCCATTTCTGCAGAGCATACAAAGGACCCACTGGAAACTGGCGACTACTAGAGCGGTATTTCAGCGGTCTGGGGGGACGTCGACTGGGGGCCGTAACACAGTCTGAATCGGGCTAACGGCGGAGGACCCGGGAGGAGGAGAAGCTGCAATAACAGTCTGCCCGCCACCTTGGTCCCAGTTGTACGACTCCTCATATATTCAATGTCCCCCAAGAACCGGCACAAGAGTAGAGTCATGGACAACGTAATGCCCCTGAGCGCAAAGGGGGGGACCCGCAGGACTCATCACAAATTAAAGTACAGGACACCTTAGACAAAATACTGGGGCAATTGAAGACACAAAGACAATGCTACAGCACAACATCAACCAGGTCACAGTGGAAGTAGGACTCTTGAGGGCAGATCACCACAAGCTGGCGGACAGAGTCAAAGAGACGGAGACCACACTGGCGTAAATTGCACCAAAACAAAAAGACCAAATGGCTGAGGTGACGTGCCTCACGGACAGAGTGCATGCCTGGAACAGAGGGCAGAGGATGCGGAGGGGAGAAACCGGAGGAATAATGTGCGAGTGGTTGGCCTCCTGGAGGTGGCGGAGGGCACGAACATGGTGGAATTCCTTGAGAAGTGGCTATGCACAGTTGTGGCACCGGGTCGCCTGACCCCCTTCTACACGCTGGAACGAGCGCACCGGGTGCCCTCGAGGCCCCTCGCACCGGGCAGGCCTCCCCGTTTAGTGATCGCCAGATTGCTGCACTACAGAGACAGAGACATTCTTCTGCAGAGGGCCAGAGAGGCGGGCCCATTTAAAGTAGCGAATGGAGAGGTAACGCTGTTCCCAGATTTTAAATTGGATGTACAGACCAAGCGAGCTTCATTCATGGCAGTTAAGAGGGCTCTAAGGGAAGAGGGGATCCAGTACTCTCTGCTTTTTCGAGCCAGGCTGAAAGTGATTCTGGACGGTAAGTCCGCATTCTTCCAATCTCCCGAGGAGGCGTGGGAGTGGCTGGAGGCCCGTGGGATCCAACTGGGGTGGCAGGCGAGAGAGGGCCCGGCTAGGAGCGGGTCCCACCGGGGCCCGGGAGGGCGGCGGACCAGGAATTGCCCCCGTTTGGCACCAACCCAGACACAAAAGGAAAGGGGGAGGAAGGCGGCACTGGAGGCGGGAGCCCGCATGAGCGGAGAGGGGGTCCCCCCCGGAAGGCTCTGGAGGAGAATCAGATGACACAGTGGTGTCCTCGGCCGGGGACTCAGGCTGTTCGGCGCGGGCCCCAAGGGTAACCCTGCAGACAGCAGACGAACTTGGATAACTAAGCCCACAGGAAGCCCCTGAGGCAAGGTGAAACAGGCGAACATGAGGCCCCTCTGGGCATGGCCCCCCAACCGGAATCTCGTCCTTTCCGTCAGACTGGCGAGAACTGCAGTTAAAAGTTTGAAGAAGTTGCACTGTTGCACAGTTTTCTGGGCAACCTACTGTTCGAGAGGTGCCCTGGGGAGGGGAAGTTGGGTTACACAATTGCAAGTTCTGATGGCGCTGTGGGAGATGTGGTTTACTATGTCAGGTATCCGATAGGACCCTAGGGGAGGTCGACGGCTGGGACGGGATGGAAAAGCTACCATAAGAATGATATACCAACATGGCAGAATATAACCTCCTAACATGGAACATCTGGGGGATGGGGACGCCAGCTAAAAGACAGAGAATATTGTCCTACTTAAAGAGAAGGGGCATTCAAGTGGCAATGATGCAAGACACCCATTTAGCAGCAGGAGAGGTGGAGAATCTGAGACGCAGGTGGAGAGGGCAGGTGTTTGCTACGGAATACTCTGCATACGCAAGGGGTGTACTGATATGGGTGCGAGCTGGGGTCCCCTTTGAGGTAGAATCCTCTAACATAGACCGCGAAGGCAGGTTTGTGATTTTGGATGGGAAGTTACACGGCACTCCGATTATCCTGAGCTGTATATACGCTCCTAATCAAGATCAGGTTCCCTTTATGACACAGTTATTGAGTCATCTCACTCGCCAGCGGGTAGGAGAACTGTTAGTCGGGGGAGACTTCAATAGTGTACTAGACATAGACATGGACCGGTCCACTCCGCCGCTGCAGGGGGCAGTGACAAGTAAGATAGTCAAAAAACGGAGAGAATGGTTGGATTCTTGGGGACTGGTGAACATCTGGCGGGAACAGCACTTGACTGACAAAGATTACTCGTACTACTCGGGCCTCCATCGAGTCCACACCAGAATTGATAGAGTGGTATGCACAGCAACCCTGGCGCAGGGAATGACTCATTCCGAATATCTTGGACGTACTCTGTCTAATCACAATCCCTTATTACTGACTTGGAGGGTGACGTCTACACCTGGCTGACCATATTAAAATCAACAAAGGATCTACCACCTCTAGATCCACGGAGTGGGAGACACTTAAAGTGGTGACAAGAGGTTACTGTCTAGGACAGTCGGTTGGGGTGAGGCGTACACTCAAAAGGGAACTGACTAATCTAGCGAAGAAAATACACGAGGGGGGACTGAGACAGGGAATGGACACACAGGAGAGCGAGGAATATGACCAAGCATGCAGAGCCCACTCCCAGGTCGAGGAACAACTCAGATGCCACAATATGCAAAAACATTTTGCCTCATTGCAATCAGAGGAGGACAGATCAGGTAAAATGCTGGCGTGGTTGGTGAGGCCAGGGGGGGACGGTGAACCCATTATGAGTGTGCTGGATAAGGAAAGGGGGCGTAGACATAGGCCGGGCCCTATAAATGACGCATTCAAGGAATTCTATACTCATCTGTATAGGAAGCCTGGTGAGCTTAGGACGATGGCTCTTGATAGTTTTCTGCAACAGCTCCCACTGACGACCTTGGCGATCGAGGAGAGGGATATTCTGGGGGGTCCAGTAACGTGGAGGAGGTCAGTGAAGCTATATCGCAACTGGCCCCTGGGAAGACCCCGGGAACAGACGGCCTCCCCATGGACTTTTATTTTAAAAAGTGACACTGCTGGCCCCTCCAGTTGGTGGAAATGTACACAGAGGCATTACACCACGGTGAGCTTCCGGGTACCCTGAGGGAGGCACTGGTGGTCCTGCTGCCCAAGACAAAATCCAAGGAGGCATTGGTGACCGACTTTCACCCCTTGTCAATTCTGAACAGCGATTTTAAAATCCTCAGTAAGATCATGGCCAACCGTTTGCTTTGCCACATACCCACACTTGTGCACGCAGACCAGAACGGTTTTGTCCCGAATCGCATTGACTCTCTGAATTTGAGGCGACTCTTCGCTGTCCTACATATGCCCAGTGAAGAGAAACCCCCATCCGGAGTATTGTTCGCAGTGGACTTCGAGAAGGCCTTTGACTCGATCAGGTGGGACTACTTAAGGCCCGTGATGCTTCGAATGGAGCTGGGAGAGGGATGGGTAAAATGGGAGGACTTGTTATACGCGTCCCCCCTGGCAAGGGTGAGGACGGGCAGGACGGTATCTGACGCCTACCCAATATACAGGGGAACTAGACAGGGATGCCCCCTGTCCCCACTATTATTCGCCCTCGCCATCGAGCCTCTGGCAGCCCGGATGCGAAGGGAGTGGGTAAGGGAGTGAAATGGGGACAATCTGAGCATTTCATCTCATTATACGCCGATGATATACTCACTTACCTTAGGGATGGGGAAATTGGACTCCCATGGGCTTTGAGGAACTTAGAATACTTCGGGACGCTGTCGGGACTATGCCTTAACCGAGGCAAAACATTCGTTTTCCCCATACTACCGAGCTGTGAACGCCCTGCAGCATGCCCGGGGCACATGATCTGGGTCCCACGTACCTTCAAGTATCTGGGCATACAAGTGTTCCATGAAGTGGGGGATCTCCGTGATGGTAACCTTGGTAGGGTACTCCGCTCCTTGTGGGCTTCTGTTAGGTTCTGGCGCTCACTGAAGTTAACGCTAATGGCTAGAATATCATTATCTAAAATGATCATGCTCCGCCGCCTCCTCTACTACTTCGCTAATTTACCACTACTGATCCCATCAGTGTGGTTCCGATAATTGAACACCATGCTTAGGGAACTTATATGGGATGATGGCCGAAGACGCACCGCGCTCTCGACCCTTTGCAGGCCGGCTCACTTGGGGGCCTGGGAGTCCCAGACTTCGAAACTTATTATTTGGCATCCCAATTGCAGTGGGCGGCTGGGTGGTTCGCTGGAAGGGGACAATTGGACAGGAGTATCGCCCATGAAGAGGCAGGCATAGACCGGATTATAGCACGCATGACAAATAGGAGGATAACCCCCCAGGTGGACAGCCTGATGACAAGAGTGGCCGTAATGTGTTGGAAGAGATGCGCGAGAAGGGTCGGAGTGGGCTCGCCCTACTCTCCGGCACTGTCGTTATCGGTTCTCGTGGTGCACGTGGGGGGGAAGAGCCCGGCGGGCATTGGACTGGGACCATGGGGATGAGCGGGAGTGGAGACAATTGGGGAGCTGTTCCGGGAGGGGGTGCTGAGATCCTTCGCTGACCTAACGGGCAGAGGAGTCCCCCAGGGACAGTTCCTCCTATTCTGGAAGTTGGTATATACCCTGAAAGAACACTGGGAAACGATCAATGCAGAGCCCACCACCCACAGGGTGTTACATCTCCTGTTGACATCTGGAGATGATATCCACTTAATTACTAAACTATACCGGGTCCAGATTGAGGATGCCTTGGACCCACTGCAGCCCCTGAGAGAGAGATGGGAAAGGACGGTAGGTAGGGAGTTGTCAGACGCGGAATGGAGTAGGGCACTGGCTTATCCCCGGGTGGTCTCCCGCAACACACGACTGCGATACATTCAATACAACTATTTTCACAGGACGTACCTTACCCCGCACCAACTGTTGCTAATATATGGCGGAGCCCCCAAGACATGCCCCAGATGTGAGGACGTGGACACTGACTACAACCACATGGTATTGAGCTGCCCAGAACTCCAGCTAGGCTGGGTGGCGGAACTAGCTGACCTGACACGATTATTTGAGGTGGATCTGACTCCGGCTCCTACTAAATGCTTACTGGGTCTTAGGATGAGATTCCCACATGGGAAGGTAAAGGGTCGCTTCCTGGACCTGGCTCTGGTCCTCTATAGGAGATTGATCGCGAAGGGTTGGAAATCCTCCGGACGTCCTCCACTGACTGAGT
Source organism: Pleurodeles waltl (assembly GCF_031143425.1). Taxonomy (NCBI): domain Eukaryota; kingdom Metazoa; phylum Chordata; class Amphibia; order Caudata; family Salamandridae; genus Pleurodeles; species Pleurodeles waltl. The sequence continues at coordinate 769,054,182 of NC_090440.1, forward strand.
GGAGACGGGACGTGGCGAAATGGACTATAGCGGAACTACAGGTCCTGAAAAGCGAATAAGCGAGGGGCCTCCATCAAACCCCCATTGCCCCGGCATGGGAAGACATACTGACGAGCTGGGACTGCATAGTGAGGGGGTGGGAACGCCTACGGAGGAGCCAACAGGTGTAGGAGTCTAGGAGGAAGGAAGGAAGTAAGGGATGATATTACACCTGCCAGAGTGGGGTCCATGGGAGGGACCGCAAGACCATGTGTGATGTGGGTATGGAGGTAGTAATGGGACCAAACTGAGTGTATTAGGGCATAGACAGGTTTGATATGGACGGCCACCTACTCACCAATGAGTGAGGAGAGAAAGAGAATGGTACCATCCCACGCCCCGAAGGAGCCGAAAAGAGGCTCACTCCAACAACTGTAATTACCTGCTCAATACAGCACCATCATGTTTAAATACTGTTCAGCATTAGTTAAGACTGTTATGTAGTCAGAAAAACTAAATGGTATTACAGAGTTCACATGCTAAGAATGTACAGCCAAGAAGCGTTAACGTACTTGGTACTGAGATAGCTTAATTTTGAATCACAGACATAAAGAACATTGTGATGGAAATCCCAGAACATGTAACAGCTCGATGTGCTATTAACATTGTTGACTATGAGCAGAATGGGAACATGATTATGCCATAATTTGATTTTCACTTGTAAGACAGCGATTTGTTAATAAAAATATTTTTTTTTTTAAAGTGACCTCCCCCACCAGTCGTGTTATGATGATTCCATTGGACTGACTGGCAGAAACATCGAATCATGACATTTCCGCTAGTCAGACTGGCAGAAACAGTGCCACGGCATTGGCCTCGGCTCCATTAAGGGTGCTGAGGCCAATGCCTTGGCACAACAGCATGCTCGGAATGGGGCACTGTTTGCAAGCAGACAGAACGCATTCTGAGGGTGATAGTGGAGGGGCCCCTGCACAGCCCATGCCATAGGCATGGCCAGAGCAGTCATCCCCCTGTGGACCACAGCACTGGCTTTCAGCCAGCTATTTCATGACAGCGACCCTGCCATGAGACGGCTGACAGAAAAAGGACTTCTAAACAGCATGGCAGAGCTGAACTCAGCACCACCGTGGCTGCCAATGACTCTGACTGCCTCCACCCCATCAGGATCCATGATACTGGTGGTGGTGGCAGGCACCTGGTGGTCTGACAGGCAGGTTTGTAATCTGGCAGTTGGACCACCAGTAGTGCAGCAGTTTGACCGCCACCACAGGTTAGGAGGTCCTTCGACCACCAAACTCTTAATGGTGACCTTAGTGTTTTTGACAGTTTTTATCCTTATGTGATGTTGCCACCTGCCAAGGAAAAGAGGGAAAATTGAGGGCTTGTATCTGGGACTAATGGCAACACACTGTGAGCTAGTCTGCCACTCAGTCACTTCAGAAGGCAGTGTGGGGATTATGCCACTTCATGACTCACAGCAATAGCTGACAATTGTATGTGTTGAGACTAGAGCTCGCCACATACTACCATTTCTCTGTGTGGGAAATGTCTCTGAGATAATCTGCATGATTAAAGTGGCCATCGCATTGTCAGAGACAGTGTTGTCCTCAAGAGTAGATGAGGCAATGTGTCTGAAAGACAAGATTCAGAACTGCATTTCAAAGTACAATAAATAAGGACAGACTCAAGAGGAAATTCCATATCAACAAATTAGAGAAAATCATGAAGTTTTATCAAAATATTAAAGTGCAATACAGAAAACAAAAATATTGTTAAGTTCAATAAATCAGTCATAAATCTCAGAAATAAATTCACATGAAAGCACATAGCATTTCACATAGATGCAGCAATGAGCAAAATCTGAAAATAATAATCTAAGGGCCTGATTATGAGTTTGGCGGTCCAAGGATCGCCAAACTTGCAGTGGCGGTCGGACCGCCGCACTCATGGCAGTCTGACTGCCAGATTATTATCCTTGTGGTCAGACCACCAGAAGACTGCCACCTCCGCCGGGATCAGGGATTCTAATGGGTTGGCGGCCGTCAAAGTCATAGTCAGCCCCAGCAGTTCTAACCTCGGCACTGCCATGATGATAACAACCATTTCTGCTAGCCTTCACATGGAAGTTGCATCGCTATGGGAAGGTTGGTGGAAAGGCAGTGCTGGGGACCACAAAGGGGCCCCTTCACTACCCCCAACCATATCATGGGCAGTTCAGGGGCCCCCTGGCAGCACCCTTGGAATGTGTGCATTCCGAGTATGCTGTGCCACCCTTGCCGCCTCACTGTTTCCACCATGCTGATCAATGGAAACGTAATAATACAATGGTTTCTGCCGGTGAGCCTGATGGAAACATCATAATACGCTAATGGTGAGGCCGCCTTCTTTGATGGCCACCTTACCACCGCCATTTTGGAGTTGTGGCGATCCAACCACCCAACTCCTAATTGGTCCAGAATGTGCAGCAAATCGATAGTACACGGGCACCATCCCTAGTAGGGACTCAAAGGAATTTGGCTCACCCCCAATTTGAAGGCCTTTTATAATAATTTTCACAATAGAAAGCAATGGAAATCGCACATAAAACATCATATATTACCCTCATCCTAGCACTGCTCTATAAATGAATATTAATATGCCCATTGTGCCCTATTGTCATCAGAGGTGTCAGAACAAAACATTGACAATGTAAAGACTCATAATGAATGGCCTACAGTGAACGAACAGGGATAACCTATTCTTCCTTTGGAGTTCACAAAGAACATGTCATTATAAAATAGTGCACATTTTTCTGCTTGCAGTGTCAATGAGAAACCTGAACACACTATGAATATTATGAAGCAGCAGCCATACAAACTGAAGATGAGTCAAGGCCTAGCTTGGCATAGTCCATTGAAACGTAATTCTGACCATCAAAACATTTTTGTTTCAATTGCAGTATATTCATATTAATATGCAAATCAGAGATTAGCTCTAACAAATGCAATATACCCAATGTAAAAATATTAATAATAGTTACCTTTAATAACCCTGTCACCATTAGAAATGACAAAATACACTAATATTCTATTTTCATTTTCTCTGAATCTTTTTCTTCTCTTACTTATTCTCTTCTGGCACACTTCTTCCTCACCTTGCTTGTTGCTCCAGCATTCTCATCACCACCATCTAATTACCTAACTGTCTACATATTGTTATATGTAAATCATTCGTCAAAAAGAGCTCAAAGGCAGTTTGATATATTCTAATGGTGGATGCCAGTGTCCACTTGTTACAGCCATGAACTCAGTGTGTGTACCCCTCCAGAGCTCAGTGGGGCTTTGCTTCCCATGCATAAGCCAATAATATAATGGAAGAAGCAGAAATTGAAGTTTCTCTGATTTTTCCATTTTTGGAAAACATCCACATTATTCCACATGCCACGTTCTTATGGGTGAGCGATCATGCTATGATTTGTTCTGTGAATTTCCTCAAATATGCTACTTCTGAGTGGAGGAGCATACGTCCAGAGTATAATTGGATGTTCTGCTTCTTTTAACACATGAAATAAGTGATCAGTGGCGGCTGGCAGCAAAATAAATTGGAGGGTTGCAAAAAACGACAACATACACACACAACATAACATACACACATAACATACACAAATAGCATGCACACCAATATAAATATAAAAAAAAAACCACTTACCTTACTCCATGTCCTGCAGCACGTCCTCATTCTGCAGCACTTCCTCGGAGCACAAAGCATCAGCCAATGCCCTCATCCAATTAAGACACTGCTCTCATGCTGTTAAGAAGCATGAAAAAAGTGTCTTGATCGGCTGGAGTGGGCCGGCTCCATGCTCCAAAAGACACTGTATGTTTGTGCCTTCTCTCCAACTCAGCTGTCCAAGACAGCCGGGTTGGACAGGTTTGAAACGTGCATGTTGGTTTGGCCATAGCAAGGTAGCCGGCCAAACCATCATGCGCACTTCGACCATAGAGGCCACTCCTCAATGCTGCCAATCAATTGCTGCAGTGACGCACTGGCCCCGCCCTGCCCTCGCACTCTGCTGGCAGAAAGCGTCAAAAATAAAATGGTAATAAAATCATTAAAGATTTTTTTTTTATGCTTTCAATCAATCAATCAATCAAAAAATGTATTAAGCGCACTGCTCACCTGCTAGGGTCTCAAGGAGCTGAGGGGTTTGAGGGGGATGCCGTTTACTGCTCAAAAAGCCATGTCTTGAGGTGCTTTCTGAAGGTTAGGAGGTCCAGGGTCTTGCGTAGGTTGGTGGGGAGGGAGTTCCAGGTCTTGGCGGCGAGGTGGGGGAAGGATCTGCCACCGGAGGAAGTGCGTTGGATGCGGGAGACTGTTGCGAGGGCGAGGTCAGCGGAGCGGAAAAGTCGAGTAGGTGTGTGGAAGTTTACTCGTTTGTTAAGGTAGGCTAGTCCAGTGTCGTGGAGGGATTTGTGAGCGTGGATAAGGACTTTGAAGATGATCCTTTTGCTGATGGGCAGTCAGTGTAGGGATCTGAGGTGAGCGGTGATGTGTTTGTGGTGGGGGAGGATGAGGATGAGACGTGCGGCTGCGTTCTGGATTCGCTGGAGTTTTTTCTGAAGCTTTGCTGTGGTACCAGCGTAGAGGGCGTTGCCGTAGTCCAGTCTGCTGATGATGAGGGCATGGCTGACCGTCTTTCTTGTTTCTAATGGAATCCATTTTAAAGTCTTCTGTAGCATGCAAAGGGTATTGAAGCAGGAGGATGATATGGTGTTGATTTGCTGGGCCATGGAGAGAGATGCTTTCTGCACAGCAGTGCAGGGGGCGAGGCCCCTCTGCTCCCACAGAGGATCTGCCACTGTAAGTGACCACAATACCTAGAGTGCAAAGCCTTTTCCAGGAGAGAGAACTGAAGGACTTTAATGTCCTTGCTTTTGTCACTTTAGGAACTACATGCACAAGATAGCAGATTACTTAAATGTGCCCTTTCTGCAGTGTGATAGAGTTGTGGGGGAAGACTATGCTCATATTTATAGTGATTCAATGTGACCCCTCCTCTTTCTAGATATTGTAATGCTGTAGAACAGGTAACAATGAACTGGAATGAGGACCAAGTACTTACCAGTGGCTCAGATTATTAATTGAAACATTCAATAAATTACATTTTTTTATACTTCAGTAAGACCCCCTAAGTGGAACAGGTTTGGCCAGGGATGGGTCCTGTGGACACTGTGCCCTTGGAACCAAGCTATACCTAACTGATGAGCTCTTAGAAGGTCAAAACTGGTCTTGGGATGCTTCTGGTTCAGAGAGGACTTGGCCCGACAGTTCAGGCTTGACTGTACCTATTGGAGCAGGGTCAGGACTGATTTACAGATGGCTGGGTACAAAATGAGGTGGCATGAGGTGGTGGGATTGGGCAATAAATAATTACCAGTGGCTGAGATAACTCCAACATTCCATCCATTACCTTTTTGTATACTGTAGCACAGGTACTGGCATGCTCAAGGGGAAATGTTGTTTTTACCAGGTACCAAGTACCAAGTACAAGGTACCAAGTCCTAGCTAGGACTTTGTCAAAAAGTATTTCTTACGTTTCTGAGGCGCTACTTAACATTATCAGATGCCAGTGGCATGGGCAGTTCAAGGGTGCTGGTGCCCCCTACATGTGGCAGCATTGCAGCTGGCTCTAGTATGAGCTGGCGATAATGCTGATGCACTTTTCCCACTGGGCTGACTGCTGGTCAGCCCAGTGGGAACGTTGTGATGGGTTTGGCGGGGAGGTCGCCAGCATGACACCGACCACCCTATCGGTTGTTTGGCGGACAGGTGTTTCCGTCCACTAAACTTCTAATCAGCCCCTTTGTTAAAAAATGCTTTTAAGTTTCTGAGGCACTACTTAACATTACCGCTGCCTCACAATAGAACTTCAGATGATAAACAACAAATGGGATCACTTCAGGAAAGCAAATGTTTGGTGCAGATAGGAAATGCTTTCACCTAACTAAAGAACTTACTGAATCAGAAATGTTTTACAGATAATTAGCCATTTTCCTGATTCTTAACTGAATTCATGCTGATTCATAATGTGACGTCTTACAAGAAATTTTGATGAACGTTTTTGTCGCCAGACTCATGTTTAAAAAAAATCATAAGAAAAATACATTCAAATATTCATAAATGCACGAGCTTTTGGTAAGCCCTCTTCATACACTGGTCTGTTCAAGTGTCATTATCATTGCCTTTCACCTACCACAGCAAAGGACCATTAGTGAGCTCACGTCTCCCCCTGGGGGTCTCACAATGTCAGTGACTGCATTCTGCATGATTGCGTGACCACAGCCACCGAAGAAAGAGAGTGCTTGAGCTCCAGGGCTGGTGTGTCTGGGCTGCCAATCCACTCCTTTATTTTCATAATTTTTATATTTTTGCCAATTAGATTTTTGAATGTCACTTAAGTTTGCAAGTGATTGCATAAAAACGTTGCATGGTTTAGTTTTAACTTAAGTAGGCTAGCAGAGTAAGAGACTGCTTGTCACGCCTACCAATGAATCCGTCAACAGTATTCGCGCTTCTCACATAGCTTCTTTTTAACACACTGCTCCAAAAGCGTATTTTCAACACCTATGTTGATCCATGGAGGACAAAAACTGGCTGAGAACAGGAACTGAAAGAATACTGGGTCGGAGGACAGATTTTTTGGATTATATACTACACACACTACAGCTCGAGACCGGTAGGCCTGTAGAATGCACGCAGTGAAGGGTCATTGTACGCGCACAAAGAAATGATGTTGTGCCAGTGAAAATAAATGTAACCAAATAACACGATAATTGGAGCAAGTGTGATAATAAATGCATATTCATACGTAATGCTATAGCACAAACTTATCAGTCTAACACGGTGTAACTAACTTGAAAAAGCACGGTTATTGCCAACAGAATTCATGCTATTAGGGCTTGCCAGAAGCAAACACCCTGACTTATAGTTACAAAGGTTGAGTGTGAATTTAGCTCAATGAATACACATAACCCCTTGTATCCTACATCTAGTTAAATATTTGTGTTTAAAATAGTGCACAAGACAATATTGCAGGATGCTTTGGCAGAGAGACACTGCATCACGTCCCTTCTGAGGTTTCGCCTTTCTGAGTCATGGCCCCTCGCCACTCTCTACTGATTAGAATTTTGCACTTTTCACGTGCGCGAATATACTACACATCAAATCTATATGTTCAAGTCTCTTCTTTCTGTCGATAACTCGATATTTGCTTGATGAAAAAGCTGTGCTGTTTCCGTAGCACTGAAGGTGCAGCGGTGGTCCTGTGCTCCCGAATGATTTGCTGGAGTGTTGGAACAGCCAGGCCCCGGCTCCAGCAAGAGGAGCAGGCAGAAGTGCGGAGGGAAAGATTAAGCTGGCTGAAGGCAGACACTGGCAGGAGGAAGGCACCGCATCGGGACGGGCTGCTCAGTTACACACCAGCTGCTTGAGCTTGGTTCAACAGCATAAATGTGGATATTTGTCACGGTAAAAAACGGAAAGGCACAAGGGTAAAAAAACTAAATTGGGAAGAGGGCCAGAGAGTGAGGAGCAGAGATGAATAGCATCCATAGTTTTAGCGTATTTGTTCAAGTGTCACGCCATTGATTCGGGAAATACACTACTTTGGCTGAAGGAGGCTAAAACAACAGCTGATTATACAGATACAATGCATTTGTTGTAGATGTGTGTATTAAACGATCTAAAACATTCTACAGCAACAGCATTTAGCTTAAATGGTGGTGCTGCAGAAATCCTAGCTATTGCTTAAACTGAATAGTGGATTCTGTGCGAGAGGTCAACGAACCCACCCACAGGAATGAGGGGATGTCATCAATAAGGAATGTAGTCATCAACAATAATCTGTATAATCAAAGATCTTGTACCTCAAACAATAACCACACCAGTATATTAAGAAGAATTATAAAAAAAATTTCCCTAAATTAACAATGCCAATGTCACGAAAATAACGCACAAACACAGGTAGTAAACATACAAAATTAATAGTGGTTGATTAGAACATCTTATATATCTGAGTTTAATCAAAGTAATCAAGCAAATAATCTCCAAAATAATAACCCTGATTAACAATACTAGAATCAGTAATAATGGCAACGTATGCATTAGCACAAACAATCAAAAGGTGTCAATATAAATCTTGATCATTCAAAGTTAATACCCTCACTAACCACAAATTAGCATCAACAATATGGGCGTCATGTAAAAAGAATTTAATAACACAAATGTATGAAAAATCACTCTAACTAGGGTTATGATATAAAACTTTAATAGTATACAGCTGTCAAATTATAAATTGCAGCTGGGACCTGCAAAGCAAAAGAGACTCATATAACATAATTCTATACGTTACCCAAGCAACAACAACATGCAGTCTACATCAGCAAGGGGACACCATCAGGTACGTTTTCAGAGAATCGGGCCTAATAATTAAACCCAAACTGCTCTTATGTCTCGGACCATCAGGAACTTTAAAATCTTGTCTCTGCTGTCATCAAATCTTGAGTCTCACCCTAGTCATCTAAAGAATCTCTCTCTCTCTCTCTCTCTCTCTCTCTCTCTCTCTCTCTGACTAAAGAAAAATCCTTCTCAAGTTGTTATACTAATCTTCAAAAAGCTTATGATTGGTCAGTACATGGGGTGGTTATGATTCAGCCAATAATAATTCTAATTGAGAACCTAAAATGCAACAACGTCACATTAACCAGGACATATTATCAACAGTAACTTTTCCTCTTCCGTCTCTTCTGTAGCTCTATTGTTCCATCCCGTCTAAACTTCTCTTCTCAGGAAGAAACTTTCGCAATTGCTACATCCACTTACATCCTGGAGGAAGAAACCATGTATTAGTAACATATTCAGACAATAGAACATTTAACTTAAGCAAGAACTTGGTTAAACATGGCCTTGTAAGACATAACACAGCAACCCACTAGGGATAGCTGTGTACACATATGTTAAACTATCTAACACACTTTTATATAAGCACTGAACTATGGAAAATAACCACAATGTTTTGTTAAAAGCTTCTCAGCTATGAACAGAAATGAACTGTGGTGACCATTTTCAAAAGTCACCCATTTTTGCATGTTAATTCACTATATAATTAATATACCAAAATCATTAATAAAACATGTTTGAAAATTCACACTCTCACAGTGGTTACTAGTTTCCATAAATGAGCAACATTTCTAAATTTACAGATAGGTTTCACTTCAGTAAAAGAGCTGCAGATTTGTGAATATCTCTACTTTGTGTAGGCTTGGACTGTGGAATAATGTAACATAAACCAAAGGTATCACCACTGTTTATAATTTGGACTTTGCAGCTAAAATAAATAATGGTTGTACTAACTGTGGGACTGCATTCTAGGCTACTACTTTTGTCTACAATATTTTCTTATTATAGGTGTGTTCTGATATCATTATGCATCTGTAAAAAGAACATAAGCTCTCTAGTTACTTGTAATAAATTGCTACAAGCTAGTAGTGATGCTCCAACAACCTCAGATTTACTTTTGACATGCAGGTGGCTGTAACTACCCACTTCTTTCAGAACTGCATTCAGACATCAGAATGCCCCTGTAAAAAGAAGTTAACACTCCTAATCACCTGAAATAGCGTGCTATAAACTAGTAGTGATATTCGAGGAGGCTCTGTTTCACATTTGGCCTGCAGGAGGCAGTATCTACCCACCTACATTACATATCACTTTCTGTCTTGATTGATTAATGATCGTACAATGTATATGATTCAATTTGGCTTTCACCATGATAAATACAAAAATTGAAAAGAAGTAGCACTCATAGGGCCTGATTCTAACTTTGGAGGACGGTGTTAAACCGTCCCAAAGGTGGCGGATATACCACCTACCGTATTACGAGTTCCATAGGATATAATGGACTCGTAATACGGTAGGTGGTATATCCGCCACTTTTGGGACGGTTTAACACCGTCCTCCAAAGTTAGAATCAGGCCCATAGTGTCCTCATTTTTAGAGTATCTCAGGTTGCTGATCAATCGAAGTCTCAATGTTGGACCTAGCCCTTTATGCAGGGTCATCATCAAATAGTTTGGCTTTTACTGTCCACTTTTTGCTGAATTTGTTTTTGTTGGCCTTAGGACTCAGAACACTTGACCACTGCTGACCAGTGCTAAAGTGCATGTGCTCTCTCCCTAAAACATGGCGTGTTTGGTATATACCTAACTGGCATATTTAATTTACTTATAAGTCCCTAGTAAAGTGCAATACATGTGCCCAGGACGTGTAAATTAAATGCCACTAGTGGAACTGCATCAAAGCTTGTGCCACCCACTCAAGTAGCCCTTAAATATGTATCAAGCCTGCCATTGCAGAGTTTGTATGTGCAGTGACACTGCATGTGCTTGGGTGTGACTGACCGACCATCAACATCCTGATGGCACATTCTGGGCAGGATGGGAGAGAGGAGCTGACACTTACACCTGACTAGGCAGTGTCCTACTTCAACACAAAGGGCTGCATATTCCCTGTAGTAGTCTGGAGCAAGGGCAGGAAGAAAGGACCTACGTGCGCTTCAAAGACCCTTCTTTCAAGTCATCCCCACTTCAAAGGCACAACTGGGTATCATCACTGGTCCACTGGCCCTGCCAGCTCAGTACACTACTGTACCTGTGAAGAACTCTTTCAGGAAGGACTGCTGTGCTGCTACAAGGACTGCCACTCTGGACTGCTGTTCTGGAAGACTTGCTTTTCTGCTGCTCTGCTGCCTGCTGCCCTCTGTCTTCCTGAGGAAGGACTGGACACATCTCACTTTAACTCGGAGTGACTCAAAGGGATTCCTTACTTGCTTCCTGTTCTTAAGAAATCTCAGGGACACAAAATACTTCCACCTCATCATCAACAGCACCTGGACTTTGCTTGCTGTAAGTCTTGTCCTGCCAAGTGGTGCCAATTCAGTCCTGGGCCCTTGGAAGTGGGTATAAAGTGCTGCAACTGCCAGAAACTGCACATCGATGCTGTTCGTAAATGGTGGATCTCTATCAACAGTGACGCATCACCGCTGCTGCGAGGACTGGGGACACTGCATCACTGTTGATGCCGGCACATCACCGCTGCTGTGAGGATCAAGAGCAACGCATCACCAATTGCATAACGCATCGCCTCCATTCCCGACGCATCTCTGAATTTGCTCAGCTTGGAGCCGATGGATCACCTTCATCTTCAGAATCGACTCCAACGCATCGCCTCCCTTACTCCTCGCATCTTGTTCTTCTGGCACACACATCTCCGAACCAATGTGCTGTTTTAGTGGACCAAGGTTGGTCCATGTATCTGACCTGTGTTATATTGCAGTCAGCCTGACTTTTCAGATTTGACATGGTCTAGTGTGACTGCTTCTATGCACTACAGTTTCATTTAGTCTTCAAAAATTCATATGTCGACTTCTACTTATTGGATCTTTGTAGCTTTAGTCTTGTTTTGCTCATAAAACTAACCAATATTTTTCTAGCCAGGTATGGCGCCTTTTTGTGTGGTGTTTTCATTGTTTTACTTCTTTGAAGTGTTGCACAAATACTTAACACATTGCCTCTTAAGTTAAGCATGCCTGCTCTTAGCCAAGCTACTAGAGGGTGAACACATTTTAATTTAGGGTGTGTACCTTTATGCTGACTAGGATTGTGGGTCCTGATTGGACATGGTGCATCCTTTTTCCAACCAGAAACCCAATATCTAACACTCACCTTATTGCAAAGAAATACCTCCAGGTCATGAAATCCCGGTTTAGCCCACGCATAGTATCAATGTAGATGTTCCCAAAATGGTATGCAGGTTCAAAGGCTCATGGATCCTGGAACGTTGCAAGGATGTTTGGGACTGTAGGTAAAATATAATTTAGCTGTTGGTGCACTTCAGCTTACAAATAAAAATACATTTTTGTCCTTTAACTTGTACATGATGGTGCAGAGAGGTAGCAGTCTAAGGCTACTTACATTATGGGGGTACCAGCCATTAATTGGATCCTTTGACAAAAGTAGCAGGTTGGACATATCTGAGGTCATTAGTTCACCATGTACTTTTGCATTAGGAATTTAAATTCGGGAATTACATGTGCCTGGTGTATGTCCCTAAAGCTGTGATTAGCTCTTGCTTGGTAGGTGAACTTTGATCACTGCCTTTCATGAATGAGTAAGGCTCCTCAAGAGCATAGATTTATTACAATTTCCATATGCATGGAGTGACCCAGGGTGTCTGGTCAGTTCAAGGTGTCTGGCTATTTCTTTTTCCTTGGGTAGTCAGAAGCTGCTAGTTAATTATTAGGTGACAAATGTCATTCATCAGTAAGTGGCCTCGCAAATCAGCCTCAGTCTCATGGGGCACAATTGTGAATGAACCCTCATTGGGAACATTAGTAGTTCTTGGTCCACAGGAGGCACTGGCAGAACAGCAAGTCACACCGAACATAGATGCTGGAAGAAGCAGCAGGTGCAGTGAAAAACTGGTTGGCTACTGGTTGGAATGACAGTGACCAATCATGCTCCAATTCTTCCAGCAACGGAGCACCAAAGAACAGCACCATGCTATCATGGCACAGCTGGCATATCAGAAACAGCAGCATCAGTATCCCACCGATCAATGCCAAAGTCACAGGAAAGCCGCCAAACACACTTAAAAAGAGTGAATGGATGGCTAAGGAATGACTCCGAAGACAGTCTGAAAGATAGACATAAATCCAGACCCGACAGCCTTAAAAAAGTGCACAATCCTGGTAGTGCTTGAAGATTTGAAAATTCTAGATCCCAGCTCTACAAAGTGCTTGGGGAAGTTTGTATTTAATAAGGATTGCATCTCAGCTGATGAACTTGCTATATGGAGAGCATACATCTCTCTAGCCGGTCAACGCAACTTGTTTCTGGAACAACACCTCTAGTCTGCTCAGCATGTCATAATTTACATTAGTAGTATCAATGAGAGGCCACATTTCTGCTACTCTTATCTCTTGTATGGGGGGGAATAAAACATGTCAGCAACAAGTTACAGTCTTGGAGACTGAAACTACATAGGCAATTCCTGGTCACATACCGCAACCGCTCTGCTCGTTCAGGACCACATAACTTCCATTCAAAAGTATCTGAAATGCTGGACAAATCAACGGGACAGGAGTACCCTTCAGAGAACAGGTAAAGTTTGTGACCCCCACATTGCAAAGGCGATAAAGGGACACCTGTTTGCAAATCATTGAATGACTAACAGTAGCCTCACATTCACTTCTGCTGAGAAAGACTTATGTTTCGCCATTCAGACATTTATATTCAAAGGGCAACTCCCACTCGCTGGTATCTGCCCATGACAAGATGTTTCAAGTATTTCGAAAAACTAAAGGTGGAAATAGATACAGTATTATGTTCGTTCTGAATTTGTTTTAGTACTTCCAGTAAATTGGCAAGCGTCGGGGTACCATGTTTGGTAGTATAAATCGCAGCTAAGACTGTATCCTATGTGGGACAGTCATCCACTGAGGGAACCATTTCGAGCGGCAGTTTATGTTTTACCTGCCAGTGGTCCCAAATGGGGAAATACAGCTTCCAGCTGATTCATTTTTTGGGCTATCCAGAATGGATTTTCTCTCATTCAATGGGCACTTTACCCTTGATAGAATGTGTCATTTGTGGGTTGATCCCAGTAGTGGCCAATTTCTATCCACTGGGTGCTGGTGGTGCTGGACATTCTGGTGTTGTGTTCAGAGTTCGCATTATGAACTGAACAAGTCGTCTATGTAGTGTTACTACCTCATTGTAAAGATTGCGCAGATCAGCTGCCTGCATGTTTTGTAAACTGGGGAGTGGTGTATATGTGGCAAACATCGTTACCAAAACGACCTAGTCTCAAGGGTTGTGTTGCATGTGGATGGGAGCCATTAAACCATTTCTGATGTTCTTGATAAGTAATCACTATTTCAAGATACTGTTATGCTTGGTACTGCTGCAGTACGTTCAAAATTCTGCATATATGGAATGTGCATGTTTTAGGGTCTGCCTCAGGAAAGGTGACCAGGAATCGAAAGTTTCTGTTTGGTAAGTTTCATTAGCTTCTACTGTGAATGTGACATCCCCGCCCTCATCTCTTAAGCCATGCCCTATCAGATGTAGTGGTAACACCTGCCTGACGTTCTCGGGAATGTCTTTGGCACTAGCCATGTTGAAAAAATGGGTAAAGAGACAGAACACCAAATGGGAGAAAGTCCTTTTAAGAGTTTGAACTCGAACAATCTGCAGCCTAGTTAGGTGCTCCCTCTTCAGCTGAGGAACATTATCCCAAAGACCACAGACTTCTCGGTATAATGGTACTTAGGGTACCTGTTGTGTGTGAGACAGAGCTATTCAGGACATCTGTAAATTAGTGCCAAACCACCATCGTTGGAGGCGTCATGTCATAGCTGGACTCTTGCTCTAGGTTTCGGTATGACAGTACTTTTGTTTGTAGGCAACTAGGCCAATCCTACAACAAGTTGCAACTGTCGGCCCAACCCAACCTGCTCACAAGCAGTACCTCACCAAAAACTCAAACAGTAGGAAGTCATTTCTGGCAGCCTTTACGCATGGACTCAAGAGTGCAACATCTCAGGGGAGTTGTGGTTAAACGGAGATTACCCTTTTCTCACATGAGCAACAAGTCTCAGTCACACACAGGCAATAAAGGAGATGCAGTAACGTTTTCAATAGGTTTTATTAACAAGACTGCAATCTTCTGTACAATTCAAGGGCTCCAATGATTAGGATAATGAACAATGCAAGAAACATAATTGTAAAAACGAGTGTCGTGAATATAAAGACTCCCACCATCTTGAAACAACAGGAGATGTGAAATAAGACCTAATATCCTAGCATGATGAACCTAAACTCCAACCTAAAGAGAGCTAGGTGAGAAGCCCTCCCAACCCTCATTACCTTTGAATGAGGTCTCTAAGGTCTCCGAGAGGACATGAAGTCTGGGTCTGCATCAAGGCGACATGTAGCATAGATAGCGTTGATGGCATCTGGTAGGAATCTCTCTGATAATCTTGTCTGCATGAAATGTATTTATACAGATCTTGTAGGACCCCTGACACTGGTATGTTCCCAAACAATAGATAAGAAAGCATGCTTGGGGCGGCAGTCGCCAAAAGTACATCATGTTCCTGTCACACGTAAGCGGGAAAGGGACATGATGTGAATACCTAAGTATATCCATTATCTTTGATGCTGACAGTGACACTTTCACAGAGTGGCATGGATAACGTCAAATCAAAACATTTTCCTAACTATGAACACAACAGCATACTTGAAAGAAATAATTAAATAAATGTGTTAAAACAGAGCAGGCTAAGGAGGTTAAAAGTCACCAGGTGACAAGGGCACAGGCCTGCAAGCCAGAAGGCTAAGCTAAACTCCTGATTCCCATTAAAACTAAATAGGATGCACTACAGCATGAGTATGAAGCAGGGGAGATTCTTGATTCCCTAAGATCCTGTGGACAATTAGGATAGTTTGAATCTTGGAAAGAGGATGATTCCACAGATAGACCCTGGGAACCTAAGTAATTATTCATACACCCTTCTTACTCTGACCATTTCACAATTGTTTTCCTGCTACTCAATGTCCTTATTTGAGGGGTCTTGGGAGTGGAAGAAGTGGCACTTTGGAGAGAGGCAGTGTCAGGAATTCTAGAATCTGCAAACTCTAATTGTGATGACTGATACCAAGAGGATGCAATCAATTTTCCTAAATTCCATGTTACAAGCTTGCTGTTGGCTTGCCTTGGAAACTATGGCAGATGGGCCTACGGGGAGATGAAGAAAGAGTTAGAACAATTTGTACATCTGGATCAGTATGAGCCATGAAGATTTAAACATCAGTCTAAGTAATGTAGGTGTATGATTGAATGCTTTGTAATACAATTGATGTCACGGGGATTCTATTTAATTAAGTGTACTTGTGTTGTGATACCTGTGTATTTCTGCGTTCTGTTATTCAGATTATGGGGGTCATTACAACCTCGGCGGTCTGCATGGCAGACCGCCGAGGTTGGGGGTGCCAGAATACCGCCATTGCTGGCGGTATGGCTGGCTCCCTATTTTGACATTTCTGCTGGGCCAGCGGACGGTAACAGAGTTACCGTCCGCTGGCCCAGCGGAAAAGTCACATCAACATTGCCACGGCTCGTAATTGAGCCGGCGGCAATGCTGATGTGCAGCGGGTGCAGTAGCACCCGTCGCGCATTTCACTGCCCGAAATTCGGGCAGTGAAATGCGCAACGGGGCTCTGCCTGGGGGCCCCTGCACTGCCCATGCCAAGTGCATGTGCATTGCAGGGGCCCCCTGAGTCCCCTTACCGCCAGCCTCTTCCTGGCGGTGCAAACCGCCAGAAACAGGCTGGCGGTAGGGGAGTCATAATCCCCAGGGCAGCGCTGCCCTGGCGGATTATCACCGCCGGGGCTAAAATGGCGGTATACCGCTGGCCCCGGCGGTGCGACCGTGGCGCTACCACCGCTGTCCAAATACGCCGGGAGGCACCGCCAGCCTGTTGGCGGTGCTCCCGTCATTTTGGCGGGTCATAATGACCCCCTATGTAACTTTATTTATTTAGTATTATAAGATTTCTATCTTTTTCTTATCTGTTAGTTGTTCACTTTTAATTTGAGTACCTTATTTATAATCTCACAAAGAATATATTGCTTCTGATCTGAAGAAGGTTGCCATCAACTACCTGTCATGACTAAACAAATGCAAGGGAAAGGAAAGAGGGAGTTTCCTGTGCAACATAGAAAAGTGAAGAAATACAAAGGCAAAGACTGAGATATGGGATTAATAAGGGCCCAACAGAAAAATTAAATTCCAAATTCTAAATACTAATATGAGAGTGGATTGCTAGGCCCAGATACTGTTGTTGCTTTAACGTATAAAAGCATGCTCTGAACTTTATGTAACCTGTGCTGCATGTTTTGCAGAACTCACTCAGCTGGCACATATTTCTATGAATTGTTTCTTCTGTAATCTCTTCATGACTTGAAAGATGATATTTACTTGTCTTAAGACAATAGAACCAGTATTAACTGATCCTTTCCCACCTACTAAACTGCTTTGGTATGTGCTGATGTGTATTTAGAAAATAACAATCCACTTGTATGATAGAAAACTTAACAGTAAGTGACTAATGAGAATTGAGTTGCAGTTACACTTATGTATGTAAAATTGTTCATGCAGAAGAGAAGGAATGCATGTGAAAGGAAATATGAGTATCCAAATTCCTGCTGTTTGTCAAGAGACAAATAAATGTAACAATCAAAGTAATTATAAAAGAGCAGTGGAGGGGACAGAGACAACTACAGTGACTCCTTCTGACACTGCTGCTGTCAGAACTGAGAGCTGCAGATGACCAGAGAGAATTATACTGCAACTGAGTTACTGAATGATGGAGACCATGGTCTCGAGTGAGCACACTGAGCTGACTGCACTGGCTAAGGAGACCAGGTTTAAGAGTAGAGAACTTCATGAGAGCCATTCGGCTTCAGAGCTATTATGTGCGACAAAGTTATTCATTCCACTGCTGATATTGTTTTGAGACTGAGAGAGTCAATAAATTGTTTCAGAAAAGTATGATAGCTGCAAGTACATGAGACAGATAAATGTGGGAATTAGAGTTAATGCACCAGACTGAATGTTCTTTTCCAGCTTTCCCAGACTATGAGACACTGTTGTTTCAACTTTATTACATTCTGTATGACCAAAACTATCAAAGTAGGGACAGAATCAGGACACACTTCATGTGTGTTACTAAAACCTTTTGATTTTTAAAACTATACTACTTAATTAATAAGTATGTTAAACTACAACCCTCTTTATTGACTCTGCAAATTTGATCTGTTAGACAACTGTATCTTAATTGATTGTTTGCACCTTATTCAATTTCTCACAGCTACTCTCGGATAAAGATCCATTCTGAGGTTCCAGACAAATAGTAAATGGTAGCAGGGAAAATGAGCAATTTGTTAATCAAATTGTTCTGGTGTATTTGGTAAGAGAGCAGTGCACCCAGCAGTTTATCTGGTAGCAGAGGATGGTTGAGTCCTAGGGAGAAAATTGAGCTGTAAAAGATTAAAAAGACATTAAAAGCAAGATTAGACATATCTAATGCTCAAAGACTGACTGCGGTGAACGAACGGAGTGCGGTGGATGAGCTGGTCACAAGTGCCAGCTGCTGAGACAAAGAAGATTTTTGATATATGTATCAATAGGGTTGTTGTGTTAATTTATGTGGAAATTATTGGATGTTTTCTTCTTTACAATTTTATACGAAGTAGTGTAAGATCCTGGGATAGATACTAGATTGTTAAGGTGAAGTATAAATCGTGAGACATTGTTGATTACACAAAATTAAGGAGTTATATCTTTGTGTGATTGTACTAACAGAAATTGGTGATTGGGAAATCTGATGTGCAAAGGTTACTTGTTGCTAATTGGGTGATTTCACGCAGGTTGAAAACTCGCTTGTATGAATTGTGGATTTAAAAGTCAGTAGGTCCTTTAATAAAGGACCTTACCCCGACAGATTGAGAGACTAACTTCTGATTTCTTTAGGAGAAACAGATAAGCATTTAGTAAATGTATTTCTTAGTGGTTTTCTGTAGAGAACGGAGAGAACTGTAAGGAGGGGGAGCTTCTACACAGGGTAAGTTGTTTCATAATAGAATACCGCACTGTTATTGGTCGGTTGGTGAAGGTTTGCACTGTGATTGGTGGAACTTCTGCAAAGGAGAAATTTCATTCTGATCACTGTAATTAGCCAGAGTTTTAACAATAATGAAGATTTTAAAAGCAATAAGAAGATTGGGGATGTGGTGATGCCAGTCAGAGAGGGAGAAGAGGCTCCTCCAGAAGGAACACCAGCTTACCATATGATGGCTGAGCTAGGTTTACAGACATGTCTTTGGCTTTGAGGATGAAGTAGAATTACAGAAAAAGAGGGTGATTTGAGTTTTCCAAGATGGGGAACTTTTTATTTGGCAATAATCAGACAATTGAGGGACACGCTGTATGACTTGAAGCCACCCGCTAGACCCACCCAGTTTGAAGCACTATGTGAATGGGAGAGAATGGCTTTAAAATATGAAAGGGAGAGATAGGTCAGAAGAACTAAAAGAGCAGTAAAGAATTATGCAGATGCGATTTGGGATCAAAAGGCACAAGTAAAGAGGAAGAGCATAGCTGAAGGGATGAGACAATACCCTAAGCATTAAAAGGAAGAAAAGAGCAAAAGATGATGAAAGACCACTGAGAAACAAGTTTAACGGGGAAAGCAAAATCAATGTATACTAAGAACAAAAGACAAGATACTGACACAGAAACAGTGGATGACATACAGGAAGAAATGTTATCCTCGACCTTATGTTGATTCTTCTGTGGTGAACGCTGGAAGTAATTTGACAAATGCCTCTGCCATCATAGATCCTGTAGTCTTGCAGCTTACTAGCCAAATGCAGACATTTATGTCTGTAAATATACCACCTGTAATGAGACAATCAGTGCAGTCACAAGTGATAGTAGCCCAACCGATTACGCCACAGCCTGTTGTCATGCAGCCCTCAACACACCAAGCTATTGTTAGTATTCCTGCCCAAATTGACAACTTCCAATTGATTGGTCCAGCTGAGGTGCCAGTTGGTCGGGTTACAGTTACTCAGACTAGTGGACTAGCTACACAACAGACAGGATCTACACAGATTCTACCAACCATAGAGATTCTGCACGCTTCGGGGGACACTCCAGTGAACAGGTTTGTGCCAGCTTCACAGAATTCGTAAATTGTGGTTTGGACAACACTGTAAAATGTTGTGACTTTGGAAGATGGAATTCAGTTTGTCTTTATGACACAATCTACCCAGACAAAGGAATCAGCAAGGGAAGTTTGGGTCTCAGTATGGATACAGGAAGCCATTAAAAAGTACGGGAAGGCAGAAGAGGTAGAGAAACCAGGACTAGTGTAGTTAGATCCGAGACTAGTCCAGAAACCGAAAATGAAAGGCTAATGAATATCCCACAATTGAAAATAGAATTGGAGGAAATGTTAAGAGGGTGTTTAAATCTTGGACACATTCAACGATATGAAGAAAAATAATTGGTCTATTTATGTAAAGAATTACCAGGAGAACAGCAATGGTACATGACCAGCTAACTGAATTAGCACAAACTATGATATAGACATATCAAAAAGTATGCTCTTGCAGAGAAGTTTCAGGGTACAGCTTGATGACAAGTCAATTGAAAACACGCCAAGTCCACTGAAAACATGCGCAAGCCAGGGCTGCGAATACATTTTTAGAGAGTTGGTGAAATGTCTATGCAAATGGAGTGAGATGGAAAACTACAGAAATAAGTGTCACCAAATCAGGAAAAGAAAAGCACATTAGCTGAAGGAGAAAAAGAAAAAGAAAGAGCAGTCTAAAAAGAAAGAAACCACTACCACATATCCCTTGAGAGAACACCAAGTAAGAAATATGGGGGGTCATTCTGACCCTGGCGGTCATGGACCGCCAGGGCCAACGACCGCGGAAGCACCGCCAACAGGCTGGCGGTGCTTCCGGGGGCATTCTGACCGCAGCGATAAAGCCGCGGTCAGAAAAGGGAAGCCGGCGGTTTCCCGCCGGCTTCCCGCTGCCCCAGGGAATCCTCCACGGCGGCGCTGCAAGCAGCGCCGCCATGGGGATTCCGACCCCCTTCCCGCCATCCTGTTTCTGGCGGTTTTCACCGCCAGAATCAGGATGGCGGGAACGGGTGTCGTGGGGCCCCTGGGGGCCCCTGCAGTGCCCATGCCACTGGCATGGGCACAGCAATTGCGCCCTAACAGGGCCCCATTAAGATTTTCAGTGTCTGCTTGGCAGACACTGAAAATCGCGACGGGTGCAACTGCACCCGTCGCACACCAGCAACTCCGCCGGCTCCATTCGGAGCCGGCATCCTCGTTGCTGGGGCTTTCCCGCTGGGCGGGCGGGCAGCCTTTTGGCGGTCGCCCGCCAGCCCAGCAGGAAAGTCAGAATGACCGCCGCGGTCTTTTGACCGCGGTCGGTCTTCTGGCGGTTCCCGCCAGGCGGGCGGCTTCCGCCGCCCGCGGGGGTCAGAATGACCCCCATGGTCTTGTGCCATGTAGCAGAGGGGATCTTTTGTCATTTACTAATAACATTCCAAAATTAAGAGACAGTCGAAAAGTTTGCAAAATTGTCAAAGATTGTGTGGGTGATATAGATACCTATTTCGACATTTTGATGCCAAGTGATTTGTGGGCTGAACGTAAGGCAGCAGTTCAATGGCCAACCTCAGAGCCTCATATCGAAGTTGAGACAAGTGCACTGTCACCTGTAGTGATGACTAAATATAGTGAAGCTATTGAGTTCTTAAAGATGAGAATTCTTCCCAAGGATCTGAATTATTTAAAGTTAAAAAGAAAGCAGCAAGAGATAAAGGGAACAATGCATGTGTTTTATGAATGATTAATAAAAGCTTTTCAGCAGCATACAGGACAGGCACATTTAGAGCCAGGGAATATGGGTTTCTTTATTACATCTTTTGTGCTTGGATTGGGACCTGAAATGTGTCAGCATATTCAACAGAATATCATTTGGTGGCAGTTCTTAAGATGAGATTTTGAAGTATGCGCAGTACTGTAGTGATGAACAGGACATGAAGTAGCGAAAGATTGATGAGAAATTCACGTTAGCACTAACAAAGTTGGCATAGCAAGGTTTTCAAAACCCTACAGGTGTTGACAATGCAGCAGCCATTCAGGGGATGAGAGGAATGATGCCAAGCAGGATGCAGATTGGAATTCAAGCTTTACCAGGAAGAGGGGTCCCTATCGATTCAAGAACACATGTTGATATTGCAACGTTAAAGAACACAACTGCTTGTCACGTGTGCAATAAGGTGGGGCATTGGAAGCGGGAATGTAAATTTAATCCTAAGAGTCAAAGTAATCAAATGCAAGAGATGAATCAGGTTCAATTATTAAATGTTCCCATGTGACAGATGCAAGCCCCTGTGCAGAATCAGAATCAAATAATACCCATGCCACAACCACCTTCAATTCAGCCTGTTGTAAATGGAGCCTGATTTAATCAAAATCAATTGCCCAGGATGACCCTAGGGGGCATATTTATACACTGATTGACCCAGATGAGCGTAATTTTTTTTTAAACGTAAATCTGGTGCAAACTTAACTCCATATTCATATTTTGCCGCTAGACCCATCTAGCGTCAAAATATTCGAGTTTGCATCATTTTAAGGATGCGTGAAACCACCTTGTGTCAATAAGATGCAAGGTAGGCGTTCCCGTCCAAAAAGTGACTAAAACACCAGTGCGCCATATTTATCCACCTGGGCAAAATGATGCACGGCCGGGATGCAGACCCGAAAAATGACTCAAAGCCCGATTTGCGTCACATTTCAACACCTGGGTCACGGCAGGCGTTAAAATGGGGCAAACACACCACATCATTGCTCAAGAAGGACGACATGGAGGTTCTTCTCATGCAGCATGCCAGGCGACGCAGAGCACAGGACCAACAGCAGCAGCTACCACCACACCAACATGGACCCCAAAGGCAACGCAGAAGGCAGGAGAGGATTTTCAGGACCGGGACAACCATCCTGGGCCTCAGGGAACAGGATACCATCCAGAGGTACAGACTCAATTGGCAAGCCATACAGCAGCTGCTGCGCTAAATTGAGCCACAGATAACAGCCAGCCTGCAGACACCACACAATATTCCATGGGTGACAAAGCTGCTGCTGTCCTGCACATGTTGGCAAGTGGCTCATTCCAAACAACAGGTTCCCTGGTTGCTGGGGTATCACAACCCTCATTCTCTGCCTTCCTTCCCAAGGTCCTTGACGCCATCATCTCCCTCATATCGCACCACATCAGCTTCCCCAACACACATCAGAAGCAGCAGGAGACCAAACAGGGGTTTTACAAAATACATTGCATCCTGCATGTGCTTGGTGCTATTGACTGCACCCATTTCTGGATTGTACTACCTGCTGCAACAGAGCACCTATACCGGAACAGAAAGCACACCCACTCCATAAATGTGCAGGCCATAGTTAATCACCAGGGATTGTTTACCAACATCTTGGCCAAGTATCCTGGGAGTGTACATGATTCCTTCATCTTTCGCCACAGCACCATCAAGCGGCATTTCCAGGATGGACGATATGGCAATGGCCTTCTTGTCAGTAAGTCCATAAACCTAGCAATATATACATGGCACAGCAACCCTGTAGGACACACAATACATACACCACTACATTGACACGCGGGCAGGGAGACACTGAGGTGTGACACAGGTAGTTATGTTGGACACCCTGACACAATGGGATACACACCTATGGACACATGACGGCTGCCAATAACAATAGATGCCACTCTAGAGGTACAAGGGACCAATGTCATAGCACACAGTGACAATGGCATGGCCTGCACTGGAAGTACAACTTGGAAGATGAACCATTTACTATTACATTAGGCCACATAGTCAATCCCACACCCTCCCAAGCAATAAGTACTGTGGAAGGGGTGTGCAATGTGTGTTTCTGCAGGTCAAACACCATGAGACGTACTGAGGCAGTCCCAAAATCACACATCACTCCTGGGATGACGTTGCCAGCTAGCAATAAGGAAGTGGACTGTGCTATGAACATATGTTGATGTGCCACTAATGCAAACTGCACACACTGAAAGAGACAATCCTCCATCAAAATAACAGATGTACAGGGAGATGGCCCTTCCTGCACAGATACATCCACCTCCACAAGGCAGTTAGCCTGGAGCGGGCTTGGTAGTGTAGGTGCACGGTTGCACATGAGCCACTGGCAAAGGGAACTACAAAGGTCTACATAGAACCAAGTCACACATGGGACAATTGTGCGTTGTCAATACTGAACACCTCCGTGCTGCCAACTTAGGGAGATGTGTTGGGCATTGTCACCAAGCCTAATCAAAGGGCCTCACTTCTGGTTTTCATCTGCAATTACATATGTCTAAGTGGATGGGATGTCCAGGCCATGTAGTGCAACCATGATACCACCACATTGGAATCTATTGTGTGTATGGAAGTATTATGTCCCCTAAAGTGAAAGCACACTAAACATGTATATCACTACACAATGCATGGGTGATACTCACTAAACTGCAGTTTGGAAACTGAACCATAGATATCAGGTCAATGAGCCAAACACAAGTTGTCAAGTCTAACAACCCAATGTAGAAAGAACCTCACAGAAGCCCAGGATCTCACACAATGCCACAAACACATATGCGTCACAGACGACACAAGATATCAACTGCCATGCTACATGACATTCCTGATGCAAGCAACAACAAAATGCTTACTCCTATTTTCTTTTTCAGCTGATCAGGGTTACAGGATCCATCACTGGATCATGGCCCAAGTCCCCAACCCAAGCACAGCAGCAGAGCGTGCCTATAATGAGGCACATCGGAGGACACGCACCATTGTTGAACGGACCTTTGGCATCCTGAAGTCCAGATTCAGGTGCCTGGACATCACCGGAGGCAGCCTCCTATATTCCCCAGAAATGGTCTGCAAGGTCATATTGACTTGTGCCATCCTGCAGGAGGAAAATCCCCCTATATGAACCCGAAAAAGAACTGCCTGAAGAGGAGGCGGATGCCACCAGGGAAAATGAGGGGGAGCATCCAAACACAGCTTTAGGAATGCGTCACAGACAGCAGATAGTTCAAACCTTTTTTCAACAATAGTCACTATAAAACACATTGTTACGATATGTAATTAAACACCTCACTTTATCACTCAATCCTGCTCTGGGTACTTATTTATGCATCACATGTTCTTTAGGAATGTGAGTATTACCTCAGGGAGCATGTCAAAAAGACAAATCTGACTACTTCTGATGCAACATTGCATGTGATGTGTAAGATTGTACAGTAAACATCACACACAGTTTGCAAAAAAATATCTTTTCAATTTCACATATGAAGGGCTAAATCATAGGACCACAGCATATGACAGACATCCACGTTGCCAACATAGTCTACAGTAGCACATGACACACAACTATAACATCTTCAGTCATAAGGCAAATAAACATATCATACATGAGGCAGTGGATATGAAATATCATAGGTAACAAGAATGTATGAACAGACCTGTGACATTAGTAAGTGTGACATTTGCCATCAATGCAAGGAGCTTGCGTGACAAGAAGTGCATCAATCCTGAAAATGGATAGCATGAGTGTCCCAAGTATGACAAACAATGGTCACAACACATGCCTTTCTCGTTCCATCCCTGGTAATAAGTCCTGCCACTGCCATGTGTTAAGTCTCTGCCCTCCCTTCTCTAGGGGGTGCTGTAAATGGACTATCTGTACCCTGGGAATCATCACTGACACTCACCCAGACTCCCATTCTGACTCCTGTTTGCTTCCCTTTTCTATATGGCATGCTATAGAACAACTAGATTAGCCTGCATGGACTTCAGGTCCCATATTGCACTTCCTGGTAGTCGGTAAGACCTGTAATCTTCTGTCCATAGGTACCCTATGGGAAAAGTCTGGTTGTCCCCTTATACTGGATTCTGTCCTCCAGGACTTGTGAGAGACTGAAGCTGCACACAACTGTGAGGAGCTTGTGTGACAAGAGGTACATCAATCCTGAAAATTGATAGCATGAGTGTCCCAGAGATGACAAGCAATGATCACAACACATGCGCTGCACAGTCCAACTCTGGTAATAAGTCCTGCCACTGCCATGTGTTAAGTCTCTGCCCTCCCTTCTCTAGGAGGTGCTGTAAATGGATTATCTGTACCTTGGGAATCATCATTGACACTCACCAGACTACCATTCTGACTCCTGTTTGCTTCCCTTTTCTATATGGCATGTTATAGAACAACTACATTAGCCAGCATGGACTTCAGGTCCCATAATGCACTGCCTGGTAGTCGGTAAGACCTGTAATCTTCTGTCCATAGCTTCCTATGGGAAAAGTCAGGTTGTCCCTTGTACTGGATTCTCTCCTCCAGGACTTGTGAGAGACTGAAGCTGCACACACCTGTGAGCTCTCTCGTGCAGCCCGGCCATGTGACTCTGCCCTAGCCTAGCTGCTGCCTGGAACTGCTTAGAAGCTGCCATTTCCTGAAGCTCCTCATCGTGCAATGAAGTACAATTCATTTGTGTACCAGAGCCCTTGTTGGATTGTGTTACAGTCCTGAAACGCCTGAAACTGCTCTGTGTTTACACAGTGCTGTTCCTGCTTGTTCCAGTCAGACTCTGCTCCCTGTTTTTCAGCCTTGTTCATGTTGGTTCCTGACAGAGCATGCTTCCTGTTAGCCAGACCTGTTCCAGTCTTTGGGTCAACCAGAGCCTGTTCCCTGTGCCTGCATTTGCCTCCTAGTTGGTTCCCTTGCCCTCCATTTCCTCTTAGGGTATTGTGTCTTGTAAGTGTACTATCAGTCCTCAATTGTATAGAAGTGTTTAATTTGAATTTGTTCTGGCACCTGGTTTCCAGGAGGCTAATCCAGCCATCATCCTTTGTCTAGTTTTGCATGTATTCATTAGTTCCTGGATTTGTTACTGTGTCTCCAGCCCGAGAAACAAGTGTATGTAAGGACAATCTATGTTTGTGCCCTGAGGGTCCAGACACAGATTCACTTCTTCCGCCACCTTTCGATGGGGCTTGCGTGGTGACTAGCTGTGAGATTAATCTGCACAGAGGCACTGACGTTCCCTTTTGCTGTGGGAAGTTCTGAGCCCTACCCTGTGTACAAACGTAGCGATGAGCCATGCGTGTTTGTCCATAACTGACCAGTTACATATTTGTCCACACTAAGGTTGCTCTGTATTCACTCTTCTGTATTATCTGCCCTACCATAGCTGCCCTATCCCCTTGTGTGCCTTTAGCTGATCTTCTGCTTTAGGACAAATCTGCCTTGAAAGATACTCAAGAGTTGCCCCAACAGACTCCTTACTAGACCTGCACGAAACCGTAACACCATGGAGCCCAATACTGACACAGGGTACACCTGCCCACACACTTGAACTGGACACTTTGTGCAATGCACCTCTGAAAATATGTAATCACATGCAGCCACGGCTGCAGGTCCACCACAGGAGGAACATAGGTAATTTACCTTAGTCAAACTGACGTGTACATAACAATTTTTTCATTGGAATTGAGGCTCAGTGTCGCTAACACTGTACCTACCAAACATGTACAAATGCCCGACATATGGGTAGTTTACACACAAGTCACCATGAAGTCGTAGCGAACAATTAATGACATGTGACAGGTAGTATATCCGACATAGCCCTCATCAGCCATCCTCGATCTTCCCTGTATATTGTTTGTCGTGGGAAATGTAATGTCCCCAAAGTCAAACAACTACACACAACAAATGAGTTGACAAATATTACATACACATATCATGACTGTTGTACATCATTGATTGCCATCTGATGTTGATACCCATTTGTAACAGATTCATACATGAACATTACGCCAAATGTATTGCATGCCATTCCATCCGAAGCACAAATATAGTTGTAACAGTCACTTCACACTCAAAGCACACAGGCCATGATTTATACTTTTGTAGCACAGCCTTGCCGGCATCATTTGACGCAAAATCAGCGCAAACTTACAAATTCCATTTGAATTCCCTAACTTTGCGCTGCTTTTGCGTCAGAAAAAAAATGGGAAATCCAGCGCAAAGATAGTAGAAATGTGGGCCGCAGTTGCATGGTCTAACACATGTGGCCAAACACTATAACACACACTGCAGGCCATACCATCCTATCTTCATCTAGATACAGGCTGCATGCATATTAAATAATAAAAAATCATGCAAACACAGTTTGAGTTAGAAATTTTGACGCAAATGCGTCGACAAAACATGCAAATGCATACTAAACATCAATGGGTCCCTAGCGTTAATTCAACGAGCGCCCCCCAAACTACATATGCATAAAAAAATACACGCAAGATGGACACACGGGGTGCAAAGGGGACAGGAAGTGATGTAATAGGAAATCCTGTTTACAGACATGGTACAGTGGGTGTACTTTCACTTTCACTTTGCAGTCTGTGATTTTTCTTGACTGTGCGGCTGTGTGTTGGTGTTGCTCTCTTGTGGATTGTGTATATTGTATCTTGTGTGGTCTATCTTTTGGTATATCCTTATTGTATATTGTACTATGTAAGTGTTTTTGTGTATATTATTGTTGTCTGAATTGTATTTGTACTGTCGGGGTATCGGTTTGGGGGTTAGATTAGTTGGGTTAGTTGGGGTCTGTAATTTGGGTTTGTAAGTTTCCTTTTTTTAAATTTATTTTCTTTACATTTCACTTTTTTGTTGAAATACTGTACTGTACCATGTCAGGAAGGGTGAGGCTGAGCCGCAAGGTTGAGGAGGAGCTTGGGGCATTTGTGTGGCTGGTGTGCCACTTTCTTCCAATGATGCTGGAGGCAGGGGGCCGTGTGATACAGGGGTATCACATGGAGGCAAGGAGGCTGCGCTGGGCGAAGGTGCTCTTCCACCTAAAATGAGTTTTCAACCCCTCCCAGAACGAGCACCAGCTGAAGCATAGCTGGACTGACCTGGTAACATGAGAACAGGACCTCCTGGACCACCTGGGTGTGGTGATCAGTGGCCCTGTTGGTGAGTATCACATTGACAAATGTGTACAGTAGAATGCTCCTGAGTGACAGACAGTAGCAGATGTCTTGACGTGCTGCATGTAATGTTTGTGGCCATTTGGAATGCAAGTTGAACAAACTGTTAGTGTACCAGTACTGAGATGTATTACACATGTTTATCCATGTTAACAATGCAGTCCATAGTTTCATTGAGCCATGTTCGACTATTATTCGGAGCCATATGTACCAAGCTATTTATAACTTTAACAAACATCATAGTTTACTTAATTTTTGTGTTTACGTCAGGACAAATATTCATTCAAATGCACAACCCAAAATTTGCCATTTTGCTATCACATTGCACAATCACAAAACAGGGTTTTCTAGTGGCATGTTAGGGATGGTGTTCCTATCCTATTATCGAGTCGCAGGCGGCTATTTGTTTTCTTCTTGGGCACAAATGGTGGCACTAAGCAATTGCAGTTACCATTCATTTCAAGTTGGTGCTAACACATTTGCAAAAGGGGAGGGGTCCCCATGGGATCCCTTCCTCTTTGTGAATGCATGGCCAAATTTTGTTTCTGAGCAGGAAGTTGTGCCATGGACCACTGACTGCTTCCAAAAAACTTTTAAAGTAATGAAATAGGTTTTAAAAATACTTTCTGTTTACCCATGCTGAAATAAGGCTGCAATTAAATGAATATTTACATCCCAATATGAAAGCAGTCACAGACATGGTGGTCTCCTGAGCCCAGCAGGCCAACATCCATGTGAGTGCCGCCATTCCCAAGGGATTTGCAAAATGAGACCTACCTCATCATTATTCAAGAGGTAGGTCATTTGCTACCACATTTTTGAATTGCAAACAGTGTCATTTCGAGTGTTCTACCTATGATCATCCTACTTGGTAATTGCTAGTTGCTAAGTCTCGCAATATGTGAATCACATAACCTGATTTAGGTACATATGGCCCTGAGTTACACATTTACGGTGTAATGACTACACCTGTGCCATGCATTTTGTCAATGATGATCAGCTAAGACACTGTCAGCATACCATATTTCACAGTTTTGGGACAGCAAAGTGGGCTATCCATGTTTAGCACTGCAGTGTCATCATTACACACACATGATCCCTGACATCATGTTGGCATAGGGGGCATATATGGCTTAGGGGACACTGCCAATGGGTCATTTGTTGCCTACATACAACTGTGCCACATCTGTTATGGACCACTGAATGCACGATAATTGCTGACTGAAAATTGACCCACATGTCCATCACACGGTTAATCATTGTCCCTTGATGCACATGCCACAATACATGAGTCATTTGTATTGCAGCGCACCAGAGAAGTGCCATTGCATTTGTCACCCAATTACAAATCATGACATGGAGTACCATATGAAATGGATTAGCCACAAAACTTTGTAGTCAGGTTTAGCACCACATGATTATTAGGCCCAGTGCATGTACACATGTGTGTGTCTATGACTCACTGGAGTATCAGTGTCAATGCAAGTTTACAGTGGTATGTCTGTTGGAGTGTCTACATGCCTGATCTGCAGCTCACTCATATAAAATGTCACACACTGTGATATGTTGTCCCCACGTTTGTACAGTGATCAGACATTGAGCATATCCCTCCTTTCAATGTCTTACAGGTGGACGGCCCCCTATACCATCGGGGAAGTGGCTCGATTTGAGGACCCAGACGTATCCAGTAAGTGTGAAAATGTCTCTCCTGTGTTGTGTTTGCAGCTGTTGTGTGATTGACTCGTGTGTGTTGCACTCATTGCAAGATATGATGAGCTGGCACATGATCTGAAATATGACTTGACTGGAGCTTGACACAATGTTCCATGCAAGGGTTAGACATTCACAGGCAGAGAGTCATATCTTGGGAGTCTTGTGCTGTGCAATAGGCAGCAGCATGTGAACAAGGTGATTAGTAGCCACATGTAGGCACACATTTGATTTGGAGGTGGTCCAGTGTCGGAATATTGACAGCAAGTCATACCCTCATTTACACAAGACAGTGATGCATCAGTTTTCCAGAAAAAAATTGCACATGCCTGTAATGTAATGTACATGTAGGATTGTAAGGGTGACTGAGCCCCAGCATCTAGCCCCAAATGTTGTACTCTATTTACGTGGCACTTATGTGGTATGTTATAGGCGTGCATGCAGGTCAAGGCCAGATGTGTGCCTGCATCAATGTGGGTGATTTAGGAAATGTGTTGGCAGATCAGATGTTGATGGTTGTCCACAAATGGAAACATGGATGTAGATGTGATTGACCAATGGATACTTCACTCCTAGTTGGCAGGCCTTCTCATATGTGTTCCACTCACTAAATCGATGTACAGCTGGACATGGGTTTGTGGTTGTCCTTGATGGTTGTGATGATGTATTGCATGCCCATTCCCCCTGAGGCACAGGGGTAGGGAGAGAACATATATGTAGGTAGCTGTGATGGTCACAGTGTAGATGACAGACATCTAATTTCAGGATGGATGTGTCCCAAACAACACTGCCCCCTTATGATTAGCAACGGCATACCGTCCTGCCAATTACATATGCAAACCACAGGTCTTGTGTGCCTTGAAGTTGATCCAGATGATAGGGATTAGTCGGCCTGGCCCATGTTCAGTACTTGCAGTATTTGCATTGCAACACATTACACTACATAAATGCACAGATCAGTTTATTTTGTACCTACGTTGTTGTGCTTTGCTGTGCTGATAAATACTTGATGGTTAGGCCGCGTTGCCATGTCATTCCTCAGGGGCAATGTATCATCTATACTGTGATTTGGACTGCATGTGCAAGTTGAGGGAGAGTGTTAGATCATCATCTGTAGATGCATCACACAATGATGACACTAATGGTTGCCTGCCTAATTTTTATAGCTGCCAACATGAATGCCACTGAGATTAGGGAGTACCAGAGGTGGGCTGTGAGATACAGGCATATCTTGGATGTGGAGTCTGGGTTCCGGATGATGGCAAGACGTTATCGTAGGGAGAGAGCCACAGGAGCATGGCGGGATTTCAAGCAAGGGGGTCCGGCATTGGCCACAACAGGTGTCGCCACCACCACGACTGCAGCCATTGGCCCAGTAGCCACCACTACATCAGCCCCACCTGCTGCACCCTCAACCTCGGGAGCTACAGCCACAGCACCTGCTGCACCTTTACTTCTAGCACCCCCAACCGTGGCACCTGCAGGAGCGACAACAACAGGGACACAGACTACCAGAGCATCTGATTTGGACATGGGCGCAATCAGGCATCTACAGAGGTCCTAAGGAAGCTTGACACTGTCCAGCAGGATGTGGATATGAATAGCCAGAGGCTAAAATCTATTAAAAAATCTCTGAAGAGGGCAAACCTATGAAGTCCTGCATTGCCTCACCCCTAATTCCGTCCCCTCCCTCCTTTTTCCTTATGCTGTTTATTAGTGGGTTTAGTGATAGGTTAGAGCAGGCTAGTAGTTTAGATAGGATAAGTAGGTTGGTGTGGGGGGATTTATATTATTACATGTTAGTTGATGGGTGGGTGGGGGTTGATATTGGGGCTTTTTGTGTATTATAAAAACTATGCGGGTCATTACAACATTGGCGGTAAAAGCCGCTTACCACCGTGCAGAAGACCGCCAATGCACCGCAGCGGCCGTGGAAATCCGCCACAGCTATTATGACCCACATCTCGGAATCCGCTGAAATTCAGACACCCACACAAGTCCGCCACACCAAAGGTCAGTGATAAACAAGCGAAAACAAAACCTCCACCGTCACGCCAACAGAAACACGCCCATGCTATCACGACCCACGAATCCACGCGGCGGTCTTTCAACCGCGGTATTCCATTGGCGGTACACACCGCCGCGCTCAAAATACACACACATCTCCAAAACACCGCCACATTGGACAATTCGAATTACACACACCTGATACACATACAAAAACCACTCCCACACACCCAACACAATATAAAACACACACCCACATCACCCACAAACCCCTATGACAAAAACTGATTGACGAAGGCCAGAGAGAGAGCACAGAATAGACAACCCCACCACACAGAGGCACACAACACCATCACCCACACAACATCCACGCACAAAACACCACACACCACTACACATCACCACACTCATCACCACATACACCACCCCACACATCATCTACACCACCCCATGGCACGGCAAAGAGACCCCAGGTTCTCCGAGGAGGAGCTCAGGGTCAGGGTGGAGGAAATCGTACGGGTAGAGTCACAGCTATTTGGAGCACAGGTGCAGCACACCTCCATAGCTAGGAAGATGGAGCTATGGCGAAGAATAGTCGACAGGGTCAACGCAGTGGGACAGCACCCAAGAAATCGGGACGACATCAGGAAGAGGTGGAATGACCTACGGGGGAAGGTGCGTTCCGTGGTCTCCAGGCACAACATCGCGGTACAGAGGACTGGCGGCGGACCCCCACCTCCTCCCCCACATCTAAAAACATGGGAGGAGCAGGTCTTGACCATTATGCATCCTGAGGGCCTCGGAGGAGTCGGTGGAGGAATGGACACTGGTAAGTCAAATCTTAATTATCATATCCCCCACCCTACCTGCATGCTATCACACACCCCCACCCTCACCCCCTCCCCTATCACTCCAACTCCTCACTAATGTACTAATAACATAAACCACCCATCCCAACACCAAGCCCTGCATGACACAACAAAGCATGGACATCCCTCACTAAAGCATGCCCACTGCACATACCCATAAAAACCCCCCAACCATCATCACACAAGCCCCCACACAGGAATGCTAGCACTGGGGTACACGCTCACCCACCCATTGCACACCATGACACACACACATGCAATAATCATACTTTTACACCCCTGCAGGACCACTACCTAACGTCACCAGACAGGAGGGTCCAGACATCTCTACCCCACCCACAGAAGAGGCCCACAGTGATGACAGCAGCTCTGGCCAACTGGATCCAGATGACCAACCCGGACCATCGTGGGCCTCCGGACAGTCGGTTCCCCTCGCACAGTCACAGGCCACCACAGACCTTCCACCCTCTGGAAACACCAGCCCAGCCCCCACCCAGCGGGCCCATACCTCTGTACCCAGGACACGTCAATCAGCTGTGTGTCCACCACTACAGGGAACCCAGGATAACCCACCACCCCAACAACAACAGGAACCTGGGGACAGTGGTAATGGGCACACGGTCCAGGGGACGGAGGCCCAGGAACACAGGGGAACTGGGAGGGCTGCCGTGCGACAGGGGGCGGACAGGCCAAGGGAACCCACTCTCCACAAGGCCCTCTCCTCCATCATGGGAGCATACCACCACTCCCAGGAGACGATGGCTATGGTCCTGGCCAAGTTTCAGGAGACCCAGCGCCTGCAGGAGGAACAGTATTTGGGCTTCAGGGAGGAACTCAGAACCATCAGCTCTGCCCTGGGCACCATCGTAGGGGTGCTGAAGGACATACAGAACACCATGAGGGATACCGTGGCACTCCAAGGGGCCCCTGACACTAGCATGGACGATGAACTGCCCACCACCTCCGCCGGCGCTAGTGGACAGGACGCCCCGCCACAGGACCACCACACCAGCACCCCACCCCCTGCAGACGGAGAACCACCCTGCCAGCGGTCCCTGAGATCCAGGAACAGGACAGAGCACGATGGCAAGACCCCCGCCAATAAATGAGACCACCCTGATTGTCATCCCACTGTCCCACTTTGTAACCCTGTCCATATTGGAACTGCCCCAGCTCCACTTCCTATGCCCATATGGGCAGTGCACCTGTGAGACTAATAGACTGAACTCTGCCATGGACATTCCTCCACCATCACCCCTCACCATTTTACCACCCCTCCAATAATTAGCACTTCAATAAACACCCTTGAACCACAAAACAATCTGGAGTCAGTCTGATTTAGAAATTGTGTATTAGCTATGACAGTGACAAAATCCGTTCTCAATAGTAATGTCAACATACCTATGTCACACATCACAAGTCCATGAAGGATGCAAGCAGATGACACACGTTGGTAACCACACCTGTGAAACCGTAATGGAAATGTACAACTCAGTTACCAAATACTGGTTGAAATGGACAGACAGGATAGAGGTAGAAGTGTGAAAGTACTTGTAGTAGTCAAGAAAGTGTTCTCACCTGTGTGTCACTGGAAATATTGCTGTATGACTGAGTCCCTGTTGTCAATGTCTTCTTCCTCTGCTTCCTCCTCATCACTGTCCACAGGCTCCACAACTGCCACAACACCGTCATCTGGACCATCCTCCTGCAGAAAAGGCACCTGGCGTCGCAAAGCAAGATTGTGAAGCATACAGCAGGCGATGATGATCTGGCACACCTTCCTTGGTGAGTAGAATAGGGAACCACCTGTCATATGGAGGCACCTGAACCTGGCCTTCAGGAGGCCGAAGGTTCGTTCGATCACCCTCCTAGTCCGCCCATGGACCTCATTGTAGCGTTCCTCTGCCCTTGTCCTGGGATTCCTCACTGGGGTCAATAGCCGTGACAGGTTTGGGTAACCAGAGTCCCCTAATAGCCACACCCGGTGCATCTGGAGTTGACCCATCACATAAGGGATGCTGCTATTCCGCAGGATGTAGGCGTCATGCACAGAGCCAGGGAACATAGCATTTACCTGGGAGATGTACTGGTCTGCCAAACATACCATCTGTACATTCATCGAATGATAACTCTTCCGGTTCCTGTACACCTGTTCACTCCTGTGGGGGGGGACCAGAGCTACATGGGTCCCATCAATGGCACCTATGATGTTAGGGATATGTCCAAGGGCATAGAAGTCACCTTTAACAGTAGCCAAATCCTCCACCTGAGGGAAAACGATGTAGCTCCTCATGTGTTTCAGCAGGGCAGACAACACTCTGAACAACACGTTGGAAAACATAGGCTGGGACATCCCTGATGCCATGGCCACTGTTGTTTGAAATGACCCACTTGCAAGGAAATGGAGCACTGATAGCACCTGCACTTGAGGGGGGATTCCTGTGGGATGGCGGATTGCTGACGTCAGGTCTGGCTCCAACTGGGTACACAGTTCCTGGATTGTGGCACGGTCAAACCTGTAGGTGATGATTAAATGTCGCTCCTCCATTGTCAAAAGGTCCACCAGCGGTCGGTACACCGGAGGATTCCGCCATCTCCTCACATGTCCCAGCTGACGGTGCCTAGGAAGGACAAAAGCGACCACAGAGTCAAGCAACTCAGCGGTATGTACCCACAGCTACACAGAACACGAAACATAATCCAAAAAGTTGTCTGTAAGAGTGTTGAGTCCATGCCTAGGTATGTGTGACACAGTTGAAAATGAAGCCATGTGGGCCCCTGAAATAGCGGCTGCCTGACCTCTAAACTGGGACAATTGGATGTGAGGTAACTGCGCTGGCGTTGTACACCGTCGCGGTAGGCGGTTGAAGACCGCTGCGCAATGCTGCATTGGTTAACATTGGACCCTATGGGTCCCAGGAGCCAATGACGAAGTGCGCCGGCGGTGATGATACGCACCGCCGCGGATATCACCGCCGCGGACGTGAGCGCCATTTTCCATCTGTTGAATCACTCGATACCTGATCTTCGACAGGAGAGGACCTATACTGCAAGTGCTGCTGTGACATCGGTCTGGAAGAGACAATGGCACGTGCGTCTGGGGAAAGGGCCCCTGCCTTCACTGCACAGGAGTTGGAGAAGCTCGTGGACGGGGTCCTCCCCCAGTACACGCTACTCTACGGTCCTCCAGACCAACAGGTGAGTACATAGGGTGCAAGTTGTATGGGCTGTGCCTGGGTGGAGAGGGCTGGTTGTAAGAAGGAAGGGGCAGAGTTCTGCAAGCATGAAGGACTGTGAATGCATGTGCCACATGGCAAGGGCAGGGATGTGGGCCACTCACTTCGACGGTGCAGTTGGTAATGACTTCTCTTCTTCCCCTGTACATGTCATGTAGGTCAGCGCCCACCAGAAAAAGGATATTTGGCGTGCCATCGCCAAGGACGTCCGGACCCTGGGGGTCCACCAGAGACGGAGCACCCACTGCCGTAAAAGATGGGAGGACATTCGCCGCTGGAGCAAGAAGACGGCGGAGGCTCAGCTGGGGATAGCCTCCCAACGTGGGAGGGGTGCCCGTCACACCATGACCCCCCTGATGTTCCGGATCCTGGCGGTGGCCTACCCTGAGTTGGATGGGCGCTTGAGGGCATCACAGCAGACACAAGGGGGTGCGTACACTCTCATTCAGCTGACTTTGCGCGCAGTGGAGGGGTCTGGGTGGGGGAGGAGGGCTGTGGGTTTCCCTAGGCCAGGGCGAGTTCCGTAGGCTAGGCCCCTCCGTAATGCAGGCCATGTGCCACTCCACCCCACCTCTGTAGAGTGCCAAGTACAGGTATACATGCCCCTGTGTCATCTATGTGTGCAGATGTCCACCATAGCCATGTGGGCCATATCCCAGGAACTGCATCTGTAGAGCCCAACAGCGCGGCGTAGTGCAGGGGGCTGCTGTGTCTGTATTGTCCACCAACAGTAGCGGTAAGCCATGCACTCAACCTGTCTTTCTTCTGTCGTCCCCCTCCCCTTTTTGTGCTCTCCCTGTTCTTTTGTGCATCAGCATCATCAGGCGGAGGTACAGTGGCACCGGAGCACGAGGGGGCTGCATCCCACATGGCCAT
Organism: Pleurodeles waltl; assembly: GCF_031143425.1. Taxonomy (NCBI): domain Eukaryota; kingdom Metazoa; phylum Chordata; class Amphibia; order Caudata; family Salamandridae; genus Pleurodeles; species Pleurodeles waltl. The sequence continues at coordinate 769,091,639 of NC_090440.1, forward strand.
GGAGGGCCACACCACGGACTCAGAATACACCAGTGGGACGGAGGGCGAGGGGAGCTTCACGGCGGTCACCGGATCAGCAACCGCGACACGGACTCGTCCTCCGATGGGAGCTCCCTTGTGGTGGCGGCAACATCTGTGCCCCCCACTTCTACAGGTACAGCCGCCACCCCCGACCAGCACCGCCCTCCCAGCAGCCCCTCAGCCTTCGCCCCGTGCTCACTCACCCAGGAGGGTGGGCATCACCTTCACCCCAGGCACCTCAGCCCCTGCCCCTGTCACCTCTGCTGCCCTCTGTGAGGAGGCCATTGACCTCCTCAGGTCGCTCACTGTTGGGCAGTCTACCATTGTGAATGCCATCCAGGGTGTAGAAAGGGAGTTGCAACACACTAATGCATTCCTGGAAGGCATTCATTCTGGTCAGGCTGCCCATCATCGAACCCTGCAATCTCTGGCCTCAGCACTGATGGCAGCCATTGTCCCTGTGTCTAGCCTCCCCCCTCCAACTTCTCCACCCAGACCCAATCCCCTGTACCTCTGCCTATCCCAAGCACACCATCAGACCAGCCTGCACACACGTCAACACACAAGGGAAGCTCAGGCAAACATAGGCACCACACATACCACAGGCACTCACACAAGCATCACCCACATACAGACACAGCAACATCCACTGCCTCAACTGTGTCCCCCTCCTCGTCGTCTCCCTCCTCCCTCCCAGTGTCGTCTACACTCTCACCTGCATGCACTACCACTACAGCCACTAGGACTCGCACCAGCACACCCACCACCACACCCCGCTCACCTGCACTCACCACCCCCACTACCATTTACACGGCCCCTGTGTCCTCTCCCAGTGTGTCTGTGACACCCCCTCCCAAAGTACACAAACGCGGGCACACACACACCCAACATCCATCCACCTCAAGACAGCCTCCAGAACATGCACCTGCACCCAAATCATCTAAAGTTACACCTCCTACAACCACCTCCTCTTCCTCCACTCCCAGACCCCCTCCAGCTTCCCGTCCCAGTGTTCGTCAGAAACTTTTCCTGAGCAATGTTGACCTCTCGCCCACCACCCGCCACCTCCAATTCATAGGTCCCGTACTAGCACCTCAGCCAAAAAATCTCCGGTACCAGTGGTGCCTGTTAGAGGTATGTGGAGTGCACCGGGCACCAGGGCAGCCAGTGTGACACGGAGCCAAAGCACAGCCAGTCCCCCTCCTGTGAAGCACCAGAAGTTGGACAGTGCCCGACGGGATAGGGGGAAGACTCCAGCCGGCAAAGCCGCTCACAAGGGTCCCGGGGGGAGTGTCGACTCAGCTGTGACTCCTCCCAAGGTGGGGAAGGGGCAGAAGAAAGCGCCAAAGTCTGGGAAGAGCAGCACGGCGGAGAAGGCCACCATCATCCCCGCTGCCCAGGAGGCCTCCGCCAGCCCGATCGTCACTGGCCAGGACACCACCGCCAGAGTCAGTGCCCAGGAGGGCAGTCCCATCATCACTGGTCAGGAGACAACCACCAGAGTCAGTGCCCAGGAGGGCAGTCCCATCGTCACTGGTCAGGAGACCACCGCCAGAGTCAGTGCCCAGGAGGGCCCCAGCAGCCACAGCCCCGCTGGGCAATGAGGGACCGCCATGGCAAACACCGCTGCACAGGTCAGAGACAGCAAAGTCAAGCACCGCTGAACAGGGCAAGCACCGCTGATCAGGGCAAAGACCGCCATGGCAAGCACCGCTGAACAGATCAGAAACTGCAAAGTCAAGCACCGCTGAACAGGGCAAGCACCGCTGAACAGGGCAAGCACCGCAGAACAGGGCAAAGACCGCCATGGCAAGCACCGCTGAACAGGGCAAGCACAGCTGAACAGGGCAAAGACCGCCATGGCAAGCACTGCTGAATAGGTCAGAAACTGCAAAGTCAAGCACCGCTGAACAGGGCAAAGACCGCTGAACAGGGCAAAGACCGCCATGGCAAGCACCGCTGGACAGGGTAAGCACTGCTGAACAGGGCAAAGACCGCCATGGCAAGCACCGCTGAACAGGTCAGAAACTGCAAAGTCAAGCACCGCTGAACAGGGCAAGCACCGCTGAACAGGGCAAGGACCGCCATGGCAAGCACCGCTGAACAGGTAAGAAACTGCAAAGTCAAGCACCGCTGAACAGGTCAAGCACCGCTGAACAGGGCAAGGACCGCCATGGCAAGCACCGCTGAAAAGGGCAAGCACCGCCAACTCAAGCACCGGTAGCCCAGGTGTGGCAGGGGCAGTGACGGAACTGGGACCGTCACGGGGAGAGTGATGCACTCTGGGCACCAGTCCCCCTCCAGAACCAGTGGAGAACAGCATCCACTACCTCAGTCCTTAACAGGATGAAGCACTCTGGGCACCTGTCCCCCTCCAGAACCAGTGGAGAACAGCATCCACTACCTCAGTCCTTAACAGGATGAAGCACTCTGGGCACCAGTCCCCCTCCAGAACCAGTGGAGAACAGCATCCACTACCTCAGTCCTTAACAGGATGAAGCACTCTGGGCACCAGTCCCCCTCCAGAACCAGTGGAGAACAGCATCCACTACCTCAGTCCACTTGAGAGACTGTGGCTTTGCACTCTCCAGGATAAAGCAGTGGGCAAACCACCCACTGAATAGACTTGTGAGACTGTGGCTTTGCACTCCCCAGGATGGTACAGTGGGCAAACCACCCACTGAAAAGACTTGAGAGACTGTGGCTTTGCACTCCCCAGGATAAAGCAGTGGGAAAACCACCCACTGAAAAGACTTGTGAGACTGTGGCTTTGCACTCCCCAGGATGGTACAGTGGGCAAACCACCCACTGAAAAGACTTGAGAGACTGTGGCTTTGCACTCCCCAGGATGGTACAGTGGGCAAACCACCCACTGAAAGGACTTGTGAGACTGTGGCTTTGCAATCCCCAGGATAAAGCAGTGGGCAAACCACCCACTATAGAGACTTGTGAGACTGTGGCTTTGCACTCCCCAGGATTTAGCATTGGACAAACCACCCACTGTAGAGACTTGTGAGACTGTGGCTTTGCACTCCCCAGGATGGTACAGTGGGCAACCCACCCACTGTAGAGAATTGAGAGACTGTGGCTTTGCACTCCCCAGGATACATCAATGCACATGGAGCCCCCTCGTGGATCTGGCGTGGTGCTGTCATCCGGCTGAGGTGCCCCCCCTTCCCTTCCGCCTGAGGTGCCTGTTGTATTTCGATCTGATGCCCCAGCAGTGTTCTCTCCGTTTTGATCAGGTATTGTGTGTCGGCCTCGCCCATGCATTTTGGGCCCAGTGGTCCACGGACATTGAATGGTGCACACATGCACTACTAATCGTGATGTATATTTTGTTGAATGTGTATATATATCTGTATATATTAGCTTACTGTATTTTTATACATTACAATGGTTGCACTCATTTCCTTTTGTCTTTGCATTCTTCCGGGGGGTTGGGGGTTGTTACTGTGATGTTTGGATATGCATTGGTGTGTGTGTTGTAGTGGGTGAGGGTCGGGGTGGGGGTCGGGGTGTTGCGTGTGTGTGTCCCTGACTTTTGCCTCCCCCTCCCCTATGTCGTAGGTGCAGTACTCACGGTTGTCTTCGGCGCCGGCGTTGATGATTATCGTAACGGAGCAGGAAGACTATCGCAGGGAGTGTTTGGAGTTCCGGCTCCATGGTGCCCTCCTTCCTCGTGGAGTGTTTGAGGTGAGCGTTTTCCCTTTGAAATGGCTGTTTCCGCCGTGTTTTTATCCACGGTGAATCCGCCCCGGAAAAGGTGGCGGATTGGTAGGTTGTGATACTGTGGGCTGTACTTTGTCTCCCGCTTGTCTGTTGGCGGTGACCGCTGCGCTGCTTGTCTGTACCGCCGTGGCGGTCGGAGTGTTAAAGTGGCTGTCTTTGTTGGCGGTTTCCGCCACGGTCATAATTCCCTTTTTTTTCCGCCGGCCTGTTTGCGGTCTTACCGCCGCTTTAACACCGTCCCCCAGGGTTGTAATGACCACCTATATATATATATAAATATATAATTTAAAGAAATACAAAAAAATATATATTTGTTTAGTATTAGTTAGTATCTGTTTAGGTTAGAATATGTTGTCCTACATGTGTCCCGTCATATAAGGGTGGTGGGGGTAAATGTTTAGAGTGTTTAGTTAAATGTGGTGAGTAAGTTTAGCATAGGGTAGTTAGGGCCAGTTGTAGGTAATGTGTAGTTAGGATAGGTTAGGTTGGGATAGGTTTGTGACATAGTTTTAAGTTATCTTTTTTACAGAGTTATAAACGTTTTAGGTACTCCTTTACGGCATGTGTCTTATGCTTGGGGATCTGGGTCTTTGCATGAGTGCACATGGCCAATTTTCTGTTGGCCTGTGTATCTCGTCCTGCATCCACATCCCGCTCTTGACATGTTCATTCCCACTTCAAACTGAGCTGTCACATTGGCAGCTACAACAAAGCTAAATCTCTATGCATCTGCCATCCACTGTACCCACCACTCAAGGTGACTATGGTTCCCATGTATTGGACAGGTAGGTGTGATTTTAAAGCTGTCATCGTTTGCCTCCTGTGTTGCAATCTTGGGCACTGTGGGACGTCTGCCTGCAGCCTGATGTTCATGTGAACCCTGATAAACTGAGTGGTGTCAATTTCTGATGAGGTTAAGTATACCCAATTCACGCCTATGGGTTTTAATTGTACTCCCAGCTGACGTTATTGCCCAAACACTCTTACATAGCCATTCCTGCTGTGTGTTGTGGGTTTGGCATGTGTGTATTAAGTAAAATGTCTCATACACCATGATTGTCTTGTAGGGAATCTGGCCAACATTGAGTTTAATCTTGTAGATACCTTTTGCCTGAAATATACTAGTTTTATGAGGATTTGCCTCATTTTTTAAACCAACAGCAGTGCAAACTTTCAAATTACAATTATATTTTGTAAGTTTGTGCTGCTTTCACTTCAGAAATAACACATAGGCAGCACAGATGATTTAAAAATCCTGACCCTTGTGCATAAATATCTGCGCCACATTATTTCTGCACTCTGGCATTGACACTCTGTGACCATAGACAGGTTACATGCATCACAAATCTCCAGAAAAGTAGATGTGTTACATTACATAGAGACAAAGTGGTTGTGTAGGTGCTGTTTATTTTAAAGTACAATATTTACATAGTCCAGGTTTGTGAGCCCATTAGTGTAAAGAATTCTATTGTTTCACAACACAAGTGCAAGGTTGAGGGACATGTCATTGGACATGCTTAGATGAAGTGTCATTCACTACAGAGGAACATGAATTGCCAAGTGGGCAGTGAGAGTCAATTGCAGTCCATAGTGGTAAGGTTAACCGTGTGTGGGTGAAGAGTACATATCACCAACTGTAGCAACACTGGCATGTTGTGAAGCACAGGACAAAGGAAAAACGTGCCCATGTGACATGGGCTGGTGCTACCGGGTAATCTTATGGGTGAAGGTGATCTGTTCCACATCTTCATCCTCTGTGAGTGTCATCTCCTCTGCTCTTGATGGTGGTGGTGGTGGGTTTGAGGGGGCAACACACACTTCAGTGCTTGGAGAAGTGGACTCCAAATTCCCAGCAGCTGCCATCTGTGTAACTAAGTATGGCATAACTGCAGCTAGGAGGAGCTGCTGATTGAGTATGACAGCAACATCCCTGTTGTAGGCAGCCTTGTCTGCCCTGATGGAGTCCAGCTTGTTCTAATGCATGCATTTACAAGATTGGGAGGGCAGGTGTTGTTGCAACTCCCTCACATCAGTAGTGAGGTCCCTCACACACTGTTGGACTCCTTGCAGTTGTGATTGGGTGAGTTGTATGGCTGCTGACTGTTCTGTGGATGTCATCATGTACTTGTGCATCCCCTCAAGGCTGGTTGCCATAGTTTGCATCCCCACCTGCACCTCTTTGGGCAGCTCCCGCTGTCCTCTCACAACAGTCCTCTCAAAGGTGGTCCAGTGTCATCAGAGTTCTCAGCTGTGTTTGAGCTCGCAGGTTGTACAATTGGGGTGGTGGGTGGGTCCTCTGGGATGGCTGCTAGATGTGTCCTCCTCCTTGCAACTTCAGGTGGTATCTGGAGGGTTCCCAGGACATCTTGGAGGGCTTCCTGGCTGATAGTTGTCAGCTGGTCTTCCATGTCATCAGTGTAGTACAGAACAGGCAGATCCACAGGAGAGCCATCGTCCTCTGCAATGAAATATTGTACAATTAGTGTGTCTGTGTTTTGGCAGTTGTAATGTGACGTCACTGACTTCCTGTTGGTGGTACGTTGTAATCTGGGTTCCCATTCATTGTTCCAGTCATTAATGTTTGCAGTCTCTCAGGCCAATGCCCCACCTGCATGTCACATGTAGTGTGGGCAGTTTGGGAAGTTGTCTGCGTCACATCTTCTAGTGTTTGGATCCAAATGGTGGCTTGCCACCTTCTTGTCCTAATCAACCCTCCCTCTGCTATCATAAGCATGGTGAGGCCTTGCAATGCTTTTTGGTGTGCTGATGCCACATGCACCACACATAACAATTTGGTCCTGTCCCAGTCTATCATTTTTCACATACACCTATACGGTGCTGAGACCTAGCACCATACCATGTATTGCATTTCCATGACACAATACAGGTGTCACCATTGGTAGTTTCTCATGTTGATGTTTGCGTATGTGTGCTGCGTTGCATTGCACTGATGGACCATGGCAGAGTTCCATTTCCTCTTATGACTGTGCGTGTGTGTTTTCCTAGCTTCACACATATGTCCCCCCTCAATGCAGTTGTCTAAGCACTATGACACCTGAGATGTTGCATGGTGGCATTGCAGCTATTGTGACACAGGGGCCAGGGTAGACCCTGGAATGGACAGCATGGGTATGAGATTACTGCTGTGTACTTCATAATATATGTAACATTGCCTGATGTTTATTGAGTCTATGGACATGAGCAGTTGGCAGGAGTTGCACTTGGGTAGGGATTGATGGGGATTGATCACGTAGTCATACTGATCCCTCATTTTAGGTGTGTTTGTGCCATGGGCACCTAACTGGCATTTCCTATTTGACAAGAACAAACAGCACAGGTAGTAGTGGCAAGTGTTGTCAATGGTAAATGCCTCTTGTTCCAATGGCCTTAGACTGGGCATTGTCCCCTAGCTTACATTCTGACAATACCACCTGTGCTGTGACAGCAGCCCAGTTTTACGTTCTTCCCTACCCTCCTGGTCTGCTTCAGCATTTCCAGCAGGCTTGTCATGGCGGTGTACCCCCATACAAAGGTTGTTGGTGTTGTGTTGTGCCCCTGGATACCCCTGCACAGTCCATGCACCCATGCCATGCCCCTTTGCCCTTTCCACTGTCTGATTTTCAGAGCTCACATGCATTGTGTAGTAGGTATGTACCTCCCTCTTCTTGCACCTGATATTTAGGCATTTTTGTCCCCCATGCAACTTACCCTGCATATGTGTTGTTTCCTCGTAGTCTGCTCTGTCCTGCGCTTCCTGTGAAAATCTCCTCCGGGATGACGGCTGCAACCATCTCCTCCATCTCGTCCAGGTCCCATTGCGGTGCTGGACTCCCACCTCAGGTCTGAAGTGCTGCCTTCCTGTTCCTTGCCATTTTCTCCTTTGTCCTGCGCTTGCAGTCATGCCAGCAACACTCAGTGACAGTTCTCCTGACCTCTGCCACACTGTTAATCTTACCCACAATTTGTTGCCAAATTGCCTCCGTCACCTCTCTGACCAGGATTTCATGCTCATCTGCACTGAAGCAACACTTCCTCTTCTTCTTGTCTCTCCCCTGGATCTGGTCTGTGTCCTCCTGGCTGGTTCCTGGTTGATTGAGGTCTCTCTGGGGTCTCTCCTGGCTTCTGGGATCCATTAGTACTGTTTGCTTCGCTTTTTGATGCTATTGTGGTGAAAAATGGGCATATCCATTTTGCCATGTGTTTACTTGTCACAAACCGGATTAGAGTCATTTTTCCTGCGTTACCGTCATTTTAACTCACAGCAAGGCGCAATAGTTCGCATCAGGAAAAATGACTCTATCCTGTTCTTAGTGCCACCATGCATATCAGAGTATACATTTGACACAGAGGTGGTGTTAAGAAATGGCGTTAACCTGCGTTAAATTTTTGGATGCAAAACTGCGTTTGATGAAGAAGAGGCATTGAATTTTGCACGTCACTATGACCAGAGTGGACTATATTTAGATGGAATTGTAAATGGTCACTCAGTAGTGTTTTTAATAGACACTAAGGCTACCCGCTCTACTGTGAGCGGAGGAACCAGACCTACCCCTCTAGTGAAAAATAAGTACAAGTAATAGGTGTTGCAAATAAGCAAGTTACTAATTCAATTTCAGAAGATGTTCTGGTACGGATAGGATCTTTCAGAGACAAACATCAGTTTTTGGTTTGTGATTCAAGCCCTGATAACTTGTTGGGAAGGGATTCTTCAGTTGTACTCCGGACGGAGTCATTTTTCAGATACCTGATGACGAAGATGTGGGAATCAGACCAGGCTTGAGAGAAACAGCAGAATTTTTTCCAATGTTGGTATTAAATCATTTGCCCAAAGAATTAATTGAAAAGGTGAAGGCAAATGTCTGGCATGTTACAGGAACAGACAGGCTTTGCTCAGAGACACTGCTCCCTGGTATGGAAGGGGGCACAATTGCAGTGGTAACATCACCCACTGATGGCAACAAATCCATTTGAGGGGCCATGTACTGGCTCCTCTTCCTCATCATCCTCCTCTAAATGGGCTTCTGCCCAGGCCCTCAGTGCCACTTGAAAGTCCTCCTTTCTGGAGGCCCCTTGGGTGGGTACTCTCATCACCCTGCAGAACCCTTTTAGCTGTTTGACAGTATATGTCTCCAACAGGGCTAGGCCCAAATCTCCTGCTTGAGACCCAGCCAGAGACATGTTGAGTGAGGATTTCGTTTTTGAAAATTGTCAGGAAAGTTGTCAGGAAAACAAATTTGCAAAAAGAGATAAAGATCAAGTTGACCTTCAACCGTGGGTAGGTAGTGAGATACTTAGCTACTGTATGTCACTGCACAAATACAAGAAATGGGGTCTTTGGTTGGCAGTCAGTTACCCCCTGTCCAAGCAAGGACCCTCACTCTAGTCAGGGTAAGTCACACATAATCCAAATTATCCTGTGCCCACCCTCTGGTAGCTTGGCACTGAGCAGTCAGGCTTAACTTAGAAGGCAATGTGTAAAGTATTTGTGCAATTAATCATACAATAACACAATATAGCACCACAGAAATACACCACACAGTGTTTAGAAAACTTTATAATATTTATCTGAGTATTTTGCAGGTCAAAACGATAAAAGATGCAATATGAAATTGTAGAGATATCACTGAAAAGTAATATAAGTGTCTTAAGTCTTTAAAAAAAGCAAACAAAGTCTCTTTCAAGCACAAAGTACCTGGGTTGGAGTGGAAAATCTCCGCAAAGGGCCGCAGAGGAGGAGATGCGTGGAAAAATGGTGTGTGCGTCGGTTTCGCCGCTTCACACAAAGACTTGCGTCGTTATTTTTCACGCGGGAAAGATGTGTGTCGTTTTCCGGCACGTGGACAGTTTCCTCTGTGGGTCGTGGGATTACCAGATGTCCCGGGGACTCCTGGGCTTGTTATCCGGCTGCGCATCGTTCCGGTGGGCTGTGCGTGGAATTTTCTCCCTCACGACAGGCGTCGCGTCGATCTCCTCTCTGGAAGTCGGGCGGTGTTGTCCAGGCGGGCCGTGCGTCAAAGTTCCGATCGCACCGCAGGCGTCGCGTCGATCTTTTCCTTGCGGGGTCGAGCGGCGTCTTTCCGGATCGGCGTGCAGTGAATTTTTCACTGCGGAGCAAGCTGTGCATAGAATTTTTTGGTGCACAAGGAGTCCAGTTGAAAAATTGAAGTCTTTTTGGTCCTGAGACTTCAGGGAACAGGAGGCAAGCTCTATCCAAGCCCCTGGAGAGCACTTCTGCAGCAAGGCAAGAGTTCAGCAAGGCAGCAGGCCAACAGCAAGGCAGCAGTCCTTTGTAGAAAGCAGTCAGGTGAGTCCTTTGAGCAGCCAGGCAGTTCTTCTTGTCAGGATGCAGGTTCTGGTTCAGGTTTCTTCTCCAGCAAGTGTCTGAGGTGGTAGGGCAGAGGCCCTGTTTTATACCCAAATGTGCCTTTCAAGTGGGGGAGACTTCAAAGAGTGGCTTAGAAGTGCGCCAGGTTCCCTTTCAGTTCAATCCTGTCTGCCAGGGTCCCAGTAGGGGGTGTGGCAGTCCTTTGTGTCAGAGCAGGCCCTCCACCCTCCGAGCCCAGGAAGACCCATTCAAAATGCAGATGTATGCAAGTGAGGCTGAGTACCCTGTGTTTGGGGTGTGTCTGAGTGAATGCACAAGGAGCTGTCAACTAAACCTTGCCAGACGTGGATTGTAAGGCACAGAAAGATTTAAGTGCAGAGAAATGCTCACTTTCTAAAAGTGGCATTTCTAAAATAGTAATATTAAATCCAACTTCACCAGTCAGCAGGATTTTGTATTACCATTCTGGCCATACTAAATATGACCTTCCTACTCCCTTCAGATCAGCAGCTACCACTTCAACAATGTATGAGGGCAGCCCCAATGTTAGCCTATGAAGGGAGCAGGCCTCACAGTAGTGTAAAAACGAATTTAGGAGTTTTACACTACCAGGACATGTAAACTACACAGGTACATGTCCTGCCTTTCACCCACACAGCACCCTGCCCTAGGGGTTACTTAGGGCACCCATTAGAGGTGACTTATATGTAGAAAAAGGGGAGGTTTAGGCTTGGCAAGTAACAGTCGAGGTGACAGTGAAACTGCACATCCAGGCCTTGCAATGGCAGGCCTGAGACAAGGTAAAGGGGCTACTTAAGTGGGTGGCACAACCAGTGCTGCAGGCCCACTAGTAGCATTTAACCTACAGGCCCTAGGCACATATAGTGCACATTACTAGGGACTTATAAGTAGATTAAATAGTCCAATTGGGTAAGATCCAAAGTTACCATGTTTAAAGGGAGAGAGCATATACACTTCAGCACTGGTTAGCAGTGGTAAAGTGTGCAGAGTCTAAAAGCCACCAAAAACAGTGTCCAAAAAGTGGAGGGAGGCAGGCAAAAAGTTAGAGGTGACCACCCTAAGGCATGTCAGGTCTGACAATAATCCTATGTTTTCCTGTGGTACCAAATCCAAACACCATATTTTATCAGCTACCCTGTACAGTTGAGTGGTTCACTGTGATTGACCTCTGCCATGCATTTTTCTACACACCTTTGCATGAAGATAGTCAGTTCTTATTTTCCTTCATGTTCTAATAGAAGGTAAACACATGGGCCCTCATTCTGACCCTGGCGGTTCCCTACCGCCAGGGCCAACGGGGGCGGGAGCACCGCCGACAGGCCGGCGGTGCTCCCTTGGTCATTCTGACCGCGGCGCTTTGGCCGCGGTCAGAACGGGAAAACCGGCGGTCTCCCGCCGGTTTTCCACTGACCCTTAGAATCGTCCAAGGCGGCGCAGCTCGCTGCGCCGCCGAGGGGATTCTGACCCCCCCTACCGCCATCCTGTTCATGGCGGGAAAGCCGCCATGAACAGGATGGCGGTAGGGGGGGTCGCGGGGCCCCTGGGGGCCCCTGCCGTGCCCATGCCCATGGCATGGACACGGCAGGGGCCCCCTAACAGGGCCCAACTAGGCTTTTCAGTGTCTGCGATGCAGACACTGAAAAGCGCGATGGGTGCTGCTGCACCCGTCGCACGCCTTCGACTCCGCCGGCTCGATTCCGAGCCGGCTTCCTTGTGGAAGGCGCTTTCCCGCTGGGCCGGCGGGCGATCTGAATCAGATCGCCCGCCGGCCCAGCGGGAAAGTCAGAATACCCCTCGCGGTCAATTGACCGCGGGGCGGTATTCAGGCGGATTCCGACGGGCGGGCGGCAACCGCCGCCCGCCTAGGTCGGAATGACCACCATGGTGTTCTGTCCTACAGAGGTAAATGGAGAGTCTGTCACTTTTAATCACATTCTAAAGAAAAATTGAGAACCTTTGAAACTACCTGAAGATTTAGCTTTGATCATCTACATTGATGATCGACTGATCGCATCAAGTACTGAAGAAAAATCTCAGGAAGGTTTTGTTGCATTGCTAAAACATCTAGCTGAGAATGGGCACCAAGTATCAACACAGAAATTGCAATATTGTCAAAAGGAAGTACAATACTTAGGACAGATAATTAAAAAAGAAATAAGGAAGGTGTCCAAGGATAGGATTGAAATGATTCTAGAGATGAACACTCTGAAAACACAGGAAGAGGTCAGAATGTTTCCTGAAATGGTTGGCCATGGTAGACAGTGGATGCCAAACTTTTCCCTGATGGCAAAACCTTTACTGAGGATGACTCAAAGACATTACTGATCCGATTCCATAGGACAACGAATGCATGAGAGCATTTTTGGAGTTGAGAGGAAGTCTCTGCTGTGCGTCTGCAAATGCAATGACAGATTATACTAAATATTTTATTCTGTTCTGCAGTGAGAGAGAAGGGTATGCTCTCTCTGTGCTAACCCAAATTCATGGAGGTTACAAAAGGCCAATTGCATACTTCTCAGTGACTCTTGATGCTGTGGTGGATGCTTTGCCTGGGTGCTTGAAAGCGGTGGCTCTGGTGAGCAACAGTCTTGAGAAGTGTGAAAATATTGTGATGGGATTTCCTTTGACTGTTATGGCCCTGCATTCAGTTGAGGTGTTACTAACCAAAACTAAAACTCAGCACAAATGTGTGGCTCACCTAATATGAGCAACAGATATTGTCTGGAAACAATGTGGTGCTAAAGAGATGTCATATTTTAAATCCCAGCACTCTGTTGCCAATACCTGAAAAAAATTACTGAACATGATTATCTTGATATCACGGATTTGTGTACCAAACGCAGACTAGATATAAAAGATGATCTTTAATCAATCCACATTATGTGCTTTTTGTGGATGGCTCATGATTAAGAACAAATGAGGGATGCTTGAGAGCAGCATATGCGGTCTGCACTATTCAAGAAATAGTTGAAGCATTGTGACTGAAAGGAATTACATTGGTTCAAGTTGTCGAACTAGTTGCTCTTACTAGGGTTTGCAAACAAACCAAGGGAGCAAGAGTAACAATTTTTACAGACAGTCACAATACGTTTGGTGTTGTCCATGGCTAAGAGCAATTGTGGTCACAGCAGCCTTTCATGACCTCTGCTGGAATGCTTATTAGAAATAGGCAACAGGTAAGAGATATATAGGAGGCCTTTCCGAGAATCCATAGAAATAATCTGTTGTAAAATGTGTGGCACATATGAGTGACTGTAGCTATGTCACAATCAGCAACAGGTAGGCTGATGAAGTAGCACGTTATTGTGCGACTATGTCATGCACTTACAATGAATCATACATGACTGGGAGTCAGGAGGGGAGTTTTCTTGCAATGACTGTGAAAACTGCAGTCAATTTGGCTGAATTGAGATGTATGCAAGAAAAAGCACTAATTGAGGAAAAACAAGGTTGGATCAAGGCAGGATGTAGGATTGCTTACAACAACAATTAGGTTTCATTGGAAGGGCAACCAATATTACCTGACAGCCTACTTATCCCAGTGACACACCATCTACATGGACACACACATTTGGGTAGGAATACCATGATTTGAGCACTGAAACAGTATTGGTACAACCGAAGGTTTAGGGCACAGGCAGAAGAGCTTTGCAACATCAGCATGTGAATGTGGGAAAAAGAACAGGTTACAATCAGTCATGTAGGCAGATCAGGAAGACCCATCAGCAGAATGCAGATGGATTTCATTTAAATGCCATCTTGCAATGGGCTATGATACATCTTGGTGGTTATCTGCATCTTTTCCTACTGGGCAGAGGCATGTCCAACAAGAAGAAAGGACAGTCTAACAGGGGCTGCATTATTATTAAGATAACTGATACCAAGGTTCGGTATGCCTGTTTCTCTGGAATCAGATTAAAGTACTCACTTTAATAGTGAGATTCTCAAAATGTTATTACAGCACTGGGAAATGATTAGGACGTTCATTGCAGCTACTGTCCACAAGCTTCTGGAATAGTAGAGCAAATGAATGGTACTATTAACTAAATCAAGATTGGCCAATGTCTGTGCTTCAACATCATTAAAATGGCCAGATGCTTTACTCTTAGTCCTAATTAATCTGGGTTGAAGCTCCATGAAGTGTTGGTGGGAAGAGCCATGAGGTTCCCTGCAGTCCCAGCAAATGTGCTTGTAAATATAACAGATGACATGATACTTGACTACTGAAAAGGTCTGGCTGATGTGGTATTTTCTATGTCTCGACAGGTTGAAGCTGTAGTCGAGAAACCAAACCAAGAACAGTGCCTCAGTCTAAATGCTGGAGATTGGATTTACATTAAGAAGCATGTGACAAAGTCCTGTTTAGAGAACCCCGTTGGGAAGGGCCATTTCAGGTAATTCTGATCACAAACACTGCAGTACAGTGTGCTAGAATTTCTAACTGGATTCATGCTTCTCACGCCCAGAAGGCAAGAAATCCAGAAGAAGAAATAGATCCTGGGGCTTTGGTGTACGTGCCATTGTGCGTTGCACAAGAAGAAATTAGTGATCAGAATCACATGAGAAAATTGGGGTGAAGAAACAGGTGAAGTGGCCCAATTGCCGGACATCTCACAGAATAGTGACAACTATAAGGTGCAAACTGTAATTGTTGGAGACCAAGACTCAGAAGAAAACACAAGAGGATCAACAGGACTTGAAGACCCAGGAGGGGGTACAATTTCTTGAACCAACCAAAATGATGAAAGAACAGTAACTGAAATTTGGCAGAGTAATGTCAAAAAGAAACAAAGATTGAGCATGAACAATTATCTACCACCATTGGAAACAATCAAGGAGAAGGAAGATTCAAGCGGTGCTAGTGAAACAGAAGAAACATCAAACACACTCAGAGGGTCAAACAGAGAATGAGCATCTTGTTAAAGATATTCATCTCCTGAATGGACATACTACCTGGTATTACGACCACCAAACTCACGGTGGCAGTTGGACCGATGCACTCCTGGTGGTCTAACTGCCAGATTATGATCCTGGTAGTCAGACCGCCTCTGCTGGGATCAGGGATCCTAATGGGTTGGCAGCGGTCAAAGTTGTCGTCCGCCACAGCAGTGCCGAGTTTAGCACTGCCGTGCTGATCATGACTTCCCTTTCCATCAGCCTTTCCATGGCAGTTGTACCACCATGCCAAGGCTGCTGGAAAGGCAGTACTGGGGGCCGCACATGGGCAGGGCGTGACCCCCCCCTGCCAGCATCCTCAGAATGTGCACTGTATACTATGCATTCTGAGGATGCTGTGTGTAACGGCATTGATCTCGGCTCCCTAGGGAAGCCAAGACCAATGCCACCGCACTGTTTACACCAGGCTGACTGGCGGAAATGTCATAATATGACAGTTTCTGCGGGGGAGCCCGGTGAAAACATCGTAATACAGTGATGATGAGGCCGCCGGCTCGATGGCCTCCACACCATCACCATTTTGAGTTGTGGCGGTCCGAACGCCCAAATCCAAATCAGCCCCTAAGTTCAGAATGTGCAGCAACTCGATGGAACGCGGGCAAAATCCCTAAAAGAGGCTCAAAGGAATTTGGCTCACCCCCAATATGAAGGCCTTTTATAATAATTTTCACAATCGAAAGCAACGAAAATCACACATAAACCATCATATATTACTCCCATCCTAGCATTGTCCCATAAATAAAAATTAATATGCCCCTTCTGCCCTAATGCCATCAGAGGTGTCAGAACAAATCTAGTTACATTGACAAGACTCATAATGAATGGCCAAAAGTGAGTGAGCAGGAAAAACCTAGGCTTCCTTTGGAGTTTTCAAAGAACGTTATTATAAAATAGTGCACATTTTGCTGCATGCGGTGTCACAATTGCAGTGGTAACATCACCCACTGATGGCAACAAATCCATCTGAGAGGCCATTTTCTGGCTCCTCTTCCTCATCATCCTCCTCTAAATGGGCTTCTGCCCAGGCCCTCAGTGCCACTTGAAAGTCCTCCTTTCTGGAGGCCCCTTGGGTGGGTACTCTCATCACCCTGCAGAACCCTTTTAGCTGTTTGACAGTATATGTCTCCAACAGGGCTAGGCCCAAATCTCCTGCTTGAGACCCAGCCAGAGACATGTTGAGTGAGGATTTCGTTTTTGAAAATTGTCAGGAAAATTGTCAGGAAAACAAATTTGCAAAAAGAGATAAAAATCAAGTTGACCTTCAACTGTGGGTAGGTAGTGAGATACTTAGCTACTGTATGTCACTGCACAAATACAAGAAATGGGGTCTTTGGTTGGCAGTCAGGTTACCCCCTGTCCAAGCAAGGACCCTCACTCTAGTCAGGGTAAGTCACACATAATCCAAATTATCCTGTGCCCACCCTCTGGTAGCTTGGCACTGAGCAGTCAGGCTTAATTTAGAAGGCAATGTGTAAAGTATTTGTGCAATAAATGATACAATAACACAATATAGCACCACAGAAATACACCACACAGTGTTTAGAAAACTTTATAATATTTAGCTGAGTATTTTGCAGGTCAAAACGATAAAAGATGCAATATGAAATTGTAGAGATATCACTGAAAAGTGATATAAGTGTCTTAAGTCTTTAAAAAAAGCAAACAAAGTCTCTTTCAAGCACAAAGTACCTGGGTTGGAGTGGAAAATCTCCGCAAAGGGCCGCAGAGGAGGAGATGCGTGGAAAAATGGTGTGTGCGTCGGTTTCGCCGCTTCACACACGGACTTGCGTCGTTATTTTTCACACGGGAAAGACGTGCGTCGTTTTCCGGCACGCGGACAGTTTCCTCTGTGGGTCGTGGGATTACCAGATGTCCCGGGGACTCCTGGGCTTGTTATCCGGCTGCGCATCGTTCCGGTGGGCTGTGCGTGGAATTTTCTCCCTCACGGCAGGCGTCGCGTCGATCTCCTCTCTGGAAGTCGGGCGGTGTTGTCCAGGCGGGCCGTGCGTCAAAGTTCCGGTTGCACCGCAGGCGTCGCGTCGATCTTTTCCTTGCGGGGTCGAGCGGCGTCTTTCCGGATCGGCGTGCAGTGAATTTTTCACTGCGGAGCAAGCTGTGCGTAGAATATTTTGGTGCACAAGGAGTCCAGTTGAAAAATGGAAGTCTTTTTGGTCCTGAGACTTCAGGGAACAGGAGGCAAGCTCCATCCAAGTCCCTGGAGAGCACTTCTGCAGCAAGGCAAGAGTTCAGCAAGGCAGCAGGCCAACAGCAAGGCAGCAGTCCTTTGTAGAAAGCAGTCAGGTGAGTCCTTTGAGCAGCCAACAGATCTTCTTGTCAGGATGCAGGTTCTGGTTCAGGTTTCTTCTCCAGCAAGTGTCTGAGGTGGTAGGGCAGAGGCCCTGTTTTATACCCAAGTGTGCCTTTGAAGTGGGGGAGACTTCAAAGAGTGGCTTAGAAGTGCACCAGGTTCCCTTTCAGTTCAATCCTGTCTGCCAGGGTCCCAGTAGTGGGTGTGGCAGTCCTTTGTGTCAGAGCAGGCCCTCCACCCTCCGAGCCCAGGAAGACCCATTCAAAATGCAGATGTATGCAAGTGAGGCTGAGTACCCTGTGTTTGGGGTGTGTCTGAGTGAATGCACAAGGAGCTGTCAACTAAACCTTGCCAGACGTGGATTGTAAGGCACAGAAAGATTTAAGTGCAGAGAAATGCTCACTTTCTAAAAGTGGCATTTCTAAAATAGTAATATTAAATCCAACTTCACCAGTCAGCAGGATTTTGTATTACCATTCTGGCCATACTAAATATGACCTTCCTACTCCCTTCAGATCAGCAGCTACCACTTCAACATTGTATGAGGGTAGCCCCAATGTTAGCCTATGAAGGGAGCAGGCCTCACAGTAGTGTAAAAACGAATTTAGGAGTTTTACACTACCAGGACATGTAAACTACACAGGTACATGTCTTGCCTTTCACCCACACAGCACCCTGCCCTAGGGGTTACCTAGGGCACCCATTAGAGGTGACTTATATGTAGAAAAAGGGGAGGTTTAGGCTTGGCAAGTAACAGTCGAGGTGACAGTGAAACTGCACATCCAGGCCTTGCAATGGTAGGCCTGAGACAAGGTAAAGGGGCTACTTAAGTGGGTGGCACAACCAGTGCTGCAGGCCCACTAGTAGCATTTAACCTATAGGCCCTAGGCACATATAGTGCACATTACTAGGGACTTATAAGTAGATTAAATAGTCCAATTGGGTAAGATCCAAAGTTACCATGTTTAAAGGGAGAGAGCATATGCACTTCAGCACTGGTTAGCAGTGGTAAAGTGTGCAGAGTCTAAAAGCCAGCAAAAACAGTGTCCAAAAAGTGGAGGGAGGCAGGCAAAAAGTTAGAGGTGACCACCCTAAGGCATGTCAGGTCTGACAATAATCCTATGTTTTCCTGTGGTACCAAATCCAAACACCATATTTTATCAGCTACCCTGTACAGTTGAGTGGTTCACTTTGATTTACCTCTGCCATGCATTTTTCTACACACCTTTGCATGAAGATAGTCAGTTCTTATTTTCCTTCATGTTCTAATAGAAGGTAAACACATGGTGTTCTGTCCTACAGAGGTAAATGGAGAGTCTGTCACTTTTAATCACATTCTAAAGAAAAATTGAGAACCTTTGAAACTACCTGAAGATTTAGCTTTGATCATCTACATTGATGATCGACTGATCGCATCAAGTACTGAAGAAAAATCTCTGGAATGTTTTGTTGCATTGCTAAAACATCTAGCTGAGAATGGGCACCAAGTATCAACACAGAAATTGCAATATTGTCAAAAGGAAGTACAATACTTAGGACAGATAATTGAAAAAGAAATAAGGAAGGTGTCCAAGGATAGGATTGAAATGATTCTAGAGATGAACACTCTGAAAACACAGGAAGAGGTCAGAATGTTTCCTGAAATGGTTGGCCATGGTAGACAGTGGATGCCAAACTTTTCCCTGATGGCAAAACCTTTACTGAGGATGACTCAAAGACATTACTGATCCGATTCCATAGGACAACGAATGCATGAGAGCATTTTTGGAGTTGAGAGGAAGTCTCTGCTGTGCGTCTGCAAATGCAATGACAGATTATACTAAATATTTTATTCTGTTCTGCAGTGAGAGAGAAGGGTATGCTCTCTCTGTGCTAACCCAAATTCATGGAGGTTACAAAAGGCCAATTGCATACTTCTCAGTGACTCTTGATGCTGTGGTGGATGCTTTGCCTGGGTGCTTGAAAGCGGTGGCTCTGGTGAGCAACAGTCTTGAGAAGTGTGAAAATATTGTGATGGGATTTCCTTTGACTGTTATGGCCCTGCATTCAGTTGAGGTGTTACTAACCAAAACTAAAACTCAGCACAAATGTGTGGCTCACCTAATATGAGCAACAGATATTGTCTGGAAACAATGTGGTGCTAAAGAGATGTCATATTTTAAATCCCAGCACTCTGTTGCCAATACCTGAAAAAAATTACTGAACATGATTATCTTGATATCACGGATTTGTGTACCAAACGCAGACTAGATATAAAAGATGATCTTTAATCAATCCACATTATGTGCTTTTTGTGGATGGCTCATGATTAAGAACAAATGAGGGATGCTTGAGAGCAGCATATGCGGTCTGCACTATTCAAGAAATAGTTGAAGCATCGTGACTGAAAGGAATTACATTGGTTCAAGTTGTCGAACTAGTTGCTCTTACTAGGGTTTGCAAACAAACCAAGGGAGCAAGAGTAACAATTTTTACAGACAGTCACAATACGTTTGGTGTTGTCCATGGCTAAGAGCAATTGTGGTCACAGCAGCCTTTCATGACCTCTGCTGGAATGCCTATTAGAAATAGGCAACAGGTAAGAGATATATAGGAGGCCTTTCCGAGAATCCATAGAAATAATCTGTTGTAAAATGTGTGGCACATATGAGTGACTGTAGCTATGTCACAATCAGCAACAGGTAGGCTGATGAAGTAGCACGTTATTGTGCGACTATGTCATGCACTTACAATGAATCATACATGACTGGGAGTCAGGAGGGGAGTTTTCTTGCAATGACTGTGAAAACTGCAGTCAATTTGGCTGAATTGAGATGTATGCAAGAAAAAGCACTAATTGAGGAAAAACAAGGTTGGATCAAGGCAGGATGTAGGATTGCTTACAACAACAATTAGGTTTCATTGGAAGGGCAACCAATATTACCTGACAGCCTACTTATCCCAGTGACACACCATCTACATGGACATACACATTTGGGTAGGAATACCATGATTTGAGCACTGAAACAGTATAGGTACAACCGAAGGTTTAGGGCACAGGCAGAAGAGCTTTGCAACATCAGCATGTGAATGTGGGAAAAAGAACAGGTTACAATCAGTCATGTAGGCAGATCAGGAAGACCCATCAGCAGAATGCAGATGGATTTCATTTAAATGCCATCTTGCAATGGGCTATGATACATCTTGGTGGTTATCTGCATCTTTTCCTACTGGGCAGAGGCATGTCCAACAAGAAGAAAGGACAGTCTAACAGGGGCTGCATTATTATTAAGATAACTGATACAAGGTTCAGTATGCCTGTTTCTCTGGAATCAGATTAAAGTACTCACTTTAATAGTGAGATTCTCAAAATGTTATTACAGCACTGGGAAATGATTAGGACGTTCATTGCAGCTACTGTCCACAAGCTTCTGGAATAGTAGAGCAAATGAATGGTACTATTAACTAAATCAAGATTGGCCAATGTCTGTGCTTCAACATCATTAAAATGGCCAGATGCTTTACTCTTAGTCCTAATGAATCTGGGTTGACGCTCCATGAAGTGTTGGTGGGAAGAGCCATGAGGTTCCCTGCAGTCCCAGCAAATGTGCTTGTAAATATAACAGATGACATGATACTTGACTACTGAAAAGGTCTGGCTGATGTGGTATTTTCTATGTCTCGACAGGTTGAAGCTGTAGTCGAGAAACCAAACCAAGAACAGTGCCTCAGTCTAAATGCTGGAGATTGGATTTACATTAAGAAGCATGTGACAAAGTCCTGTTTAGAGAACCCCGTTGGAAAGGGCCCTTTCAGGTAATTCTGATCACAAACACTGCAGTACAGTGTGCTAGAATTTCTAACTGGATTCATGCTTCTCACGCCCAGAAGGCAAGAAATCCAGAAGAAGAAATAGAGCCTGGGGCTTTGGTGTACGTGCCATTGTGCGTTGCACAAGAAGAAATTAGTGATCAGAATCACATGAGAAAATTGGGGTGAAGAAACAGGTGAAGTGGCCCAATTGCCGGACATCTCACAGAATAGTGACAACTATAAGGTGCAAACTGTAATTGTTGGAGACCAAGACTCAGAAGAAAACACAAGAGGATCAACAGGACTTGAAGACCCAGGAGGGGGTACAATTTCTTGAACCAACCAAAATGATGAAAGAACAGTAACTGAAATTTGGCAGAGTAATGTCAAAAAGAAACAAAGATTGAGCATGAACAATTATCTACCACCATTGGAAACAATCAAGGAGAAGGAAGATTCAAGCGGTGCTAGTGAAACAGAAGAAACATCAAACACACTCAGAGGGTCAAACAGAGAATGAGCATCTTGTTAAAGATATTCATCTCCTGAATGGACATACTACCTGGTATTACGACCACCAAACTCACGGTGGCAGTTGGACCGATGCACTCCTGGTGGTCTAACTGCCAGATTATGATCCTGGTAGTCAGACCGCCTCTGCTGGGATCAGGGATCCTAATGGGTTGGCAGCGGTCAAAGTTGTCGTCCGCCACAGCAGTGCCGAGTTTAGCACTGCCGTGCTGATCATGACTTCCCTTTCCATCAGCCTTTCCATGGCAGTTGTACCACCATGCCAAGGCTGCTGGAAAGGGAGTACTGGGGGCCGCACAGGGGCAGGGCGTGACCCCCCCGCCAGCATCCTCAGAATGTGCACTGTATACTATGCATTCTGAGGATGCTGTGTGTAACGGCATTGATCTCGGCTCCCTAGGGAAGCCAAGACCAATGCCACCGCACTGTTTACACCAGGCTGACTGGCGGAAATGTCATAATATGACAGTTTCTGCGGGGGAGCCCGGTGAAAACATCGTAATACAGTGATGATGAGGCCGCTGGCTCGATGGCCTCCACACCATCACCATTTTGAGTTGTGGCGGTCCGAATGCCCAAATCCAAATCAGCCCCTAAGTTCAGAATGTGCAGCAACTCGATGGAACGCGGGCAAAATCCCTAAAAGAGGCTCAGAGGAATTTGGCTCACCCCCAATATGAAGGCCTTTTATAATAATTTTCACAATCGAAAGCAATGAAAATCACACATAAACCATCATATATTACTCCCATCCTAGCATTGTCCCATAAATAAAAATTAATATGCCCCTTCTGCCCTAATGCCATCAGAGGTGTCAGAACAAATCTAGTTACATTGACAAGACTCATAATGAATGGCCAAAAGTGAGTGAGCAGGAAAAACCTAGGCTTCCTTTGGAGTTTTCAAAGAACATTTTATTATAAAATAGTGCACATTTTGCTGCATGCGGTGTCAATGAGAAATATAAGCACACTATGAATATTATGAAGCAGCAGCCACACAAATTCAAGATGAGTCAAGGCCTAGCTTGGCATCGTTCATGAAAACATAATTGTGACCATCAAAACAGTAAATTTATAATAATATGCAAATCAAAGATGAGCTCTACCAAATGTAATATACCCGATATAAAAATATTAATAATAGGCCTTTCCTCCTAGGTTTCAGTTTAGTCCCATTCAATAGATTATCATTTTGTTTACAATAATGCTTCTCATCTTTTAAGTTACCTTTAATTTAATAAACCTATCACCATTACAAATGACAAAATACACTAATATTCTATATTCATTTTCTCAGAATCTTTTCCTTCTCTTACTCATTCTCTTCTGGCACATTTCGCCCTTATCTTGCTTGTTGCCCCAGCATCCTCACTTCCACCATCCAATGATCTAGTTTTCTGCATATTTTTATATGTAAATCATTCATCACAAATAGCTCAAAGGCAGTTTGATATATTCTGATGTTAGATGCCATCGTATGTATGTTGCAGCCATGAACTCAGCGTATGTACCCCTCTAGAGCTCAGTAGGGCTTTGCTTCCCAGGCATAAACCAATAATAGAAATGGGAAAAGCAGAACTTGAAGTTTCTCAGATTTTTCTATGATTGGAAAATATCCACATTATTCCCATATGTCACGTTTCTGTGGGTGAGCGGATCATGCTATCAATTGTTCTGTGAATTTCTTCAAATATGATCCTTCAGAGTATCATTGGATGTTCTGCTTCTTTTTACACAAAAGACAAGTGACCACACTACATACAGTTCAAAGCCTTTTCTAGGAGAGAGACGTGAAGGACTACAATATCCTTGGTTTTGTCACTTTAGGAACTACACGCATAAGATAGCAGATTCCTTAGATGTGCCCTTTCTGCAGTGTGATAGAGTTGTGGAGGCAGAATATTCACATATTTAAAGAGATTCAGTGTGACCCCTCCTCCTTCTAGATTTGGTAATGCTGTAGAACGGGTTATGATGGACTGTAATGAGGACAAAGTACTTACCAGTGGCTGAGATTATCAATTCAAGCATTCCATTCATCACTGTTTTGTGTACATCGGTATGACACCCAAAGTGGGACAGGTATGGCAAGGAGTGGGTCCTTTGCACACTGTGCCACTGGAACCAAGTTATACCTCACTGATGAGTTCTAATAAGATCAAAACTAGTCTTGGGATGCTTCTGGCTCAGAGAGCACTTGGACTGACAGTTCAGGCTGGACTGTTCCTATTGAAGCAGGGTCAGGACTTATTTACATATGGCTGGGTCCAAACTGAGGTGGCATGGAGGTGGTGGGATGGGGCAAATGAATAATTACCAGTGGCTGAGATAGCACCAGCATTCCATCCATTACTTTTTCACATACTGTGCGACAGTACTGGCATGTTCAATGGGAAGTGTTGTTTTTACAAAGTGACAAGTAGAAAAAACCAAGTCTTAGCTTGGAATTTGCCCAAAAATGTTCTTACATTTCTGAGGCATTACTTAACAATACCGCTTACTCACAGTAGATTAGCAGATGGCAAGCAACAAATAGAAAATGAATTCAGGAAAGCAAAAGGTGGGTGCAGATCTGAAATGCTGTTACTTAACTAAACAACTTACTAAATCAGATTTTTATTTGCACATAATTAGCCATTTTCCTGATTCGTAACTGAATTAATGCAGATTCATAATGTGATATCCAAAAACAAATTTTGATGAACTTTTTAGGCATGGAGTCTTGCCAGCCTCATGATTAACAAAGATTGTAATAAAAATACATTCAAATATTCATATATACACATGTTTTTGGTCAGCCCTCTTTATCCATTGGTCTGTTTAAGTGTCATTACCATTGCCTTTCACCTACCATTAGTGAGCTCATGTCTTCCACTGCGGGTCTTACACTGTCAGTGACAGCATTCTGCCGGATCACATGAGCAAAAGCACCTGAAAAAAGAGTGCACCTGAGTTCCAGGGCTAGTGGGTCTGGGCTGCCGATCCATTCCTTTATTTTTATAATTTTTGGGGTCGAGCCTGTGAGTGCATGTGCCTGCGCATGCGTCTCACATACGAGACACTGTTGTGCTCAGTAAAGGGCTTGAAGCCCGCCTGTCAATCACCATTTGTTGGCTTGCATGGCACTCTTATTTACAGCCTCGTAATTCGTCAAGGCATGTCTGGCATTATTTCCATTCCTCTGTGTGGAGCAGGGATTAAGCACTAAGGCCCTCATTACAACCCTGGTGGTAAATCCTGCTTTCTGCCATGCTGAAGACCACCAACATACCGTTGCGGAATTCCGCTACAGGTATTACGACCCACATCTCGTAATCCGCCACAATACAGACACCCACACAACTCCGCCAGACCAAAGGCTAGTGATAAACTGGCGATACCAAAACCTACCCGTCACGCCAACAAGAATACGCCCACACTATCACGACCCATGAATTAACGCGTCGGTCTTTTAACCGCGGTAATCCATTGGCGGTACTAACCGCCGCGCTCATAATACACACACATTTACAAAACACAACCATATTGGACACTTCAAAATACACACACCTGATACACATACACACACCCACAACACTATAAAACACCCACCCACAATACCCACAAACCCTTACAACGAACAAATTTGGAAGAAGCCAAGAGAGAGAGATTAGCAAACACAACACCAGCATCCACAGACACACAGCACCATCACTCATACAACATCCACGCACCTCAAACAACACACACCAACACATCCCCCACACATCACAACAGACAGCACCTCAGACATCACCCACACCACATCATGGTACCTCAAAGACACCCCAGGTTTTCTGAGGAGGAGCTCAGGGTCATGGTGGAGGAAATCATCCGGATAGAGCCACAGCTTTTCGGATCACAGGTGCAGCACACCTCCATTGCAAGGAAGTTGAAGCTATGGCAGAGAATCGTCGACAGGGTCAACGCAGTGGGACAGCATCCAAGAACACGGGATGACATCAAGAAGAGGTGGAACGACCTACAGGGGAAGGTACGTTCCGTGCTATCAAGACACCAGTTTGCTGAACAGAGGACTGGCGGTGGGCCACCACCTCCTCCCCCACAACTAACAACATGGGAGGAGCAAGTCTTGGCAATACTGCATCCTGAGGGCCTCGCAGGAATAGCAGGAGGACTGGACTCTGGTAAAACAAATCTTTACTAATTTATCCCCCCACCCTCCCTGCATGCCATCATAAACCCCAACCCTTACCCTCACTCCCATCAGTCCATCATCTCACATATGTCCCACTATCACAACCCACACATCTCAATACCAAAACCCTGCATGCAACACCTATGCATGGACCACCGTCACCAAAGCAGGTCCAGTACAGATACCCACACAGACCCCAAACCAACTATCACAAAAGGGCAAACAAAATTATGCAAGCACAGGAGTAGAGGGTACCTCATCCAATGCACAAGATGGCACACACAGATACTAAAACTATGCATTTACACCCCAACAGGACCCATACCCAACGTCACCGGACAGGAGGTGCCAGACATATCCAGTCTCCCCACAGAAGAGGCCCACAGTGATGACAGCATCTCTGCACGTCTGGATCAAGATGACCAGCCCGGCCCATCAGGGACCTCTGGACAGTCGTTTCCCCTGCCACTGTCACAAGCCACCATAGACCCTCCCCCCTCAGGAAACACCACCACAGCACCCACCCAGCGGGCCCATCCCTCTGTTCCCAGGACACGTCAATCAGCAGTGTGTCCACCACTACAGGGAACCCAGGCAAGCCCACCAACGAAGAAAATCAGGGACCTGGGGTCAGTGGCAGTGGCCACACGGTTCAGAGGACAGAGGCACAGGATACCAGGGAAGCTGGGATGAGTGCTGTGCGACAAGGGGAGGACAGGCCCAGGGAACTGACCCTCCACAAGGCACTCTCCAACATCATGGGAGCATACCACCATTCCCAGGAGACCATGGGCATGGTACTGGCCAAGTTTCAGGAGACCCAGCGACTGCAGGAGGAACACTACCTGGGGATCAGGGAGGACTTGAAGTCCATTAACACCACCCTGGACACCATTGCAGGAGTGCTGGCAAACCTTGTCAACACCATGAGGGACACAGTGGGACACAAACGGGCCCCTGACACTAGCCTGGACGATGAACAGCCCTCCACCTCTGCCGGTGCTAGTGGACAGGAGGCACCGCCACAGGACCAAGAGGCCACCAGCACCCCACCACTGCAGAAGGAGAACCACCCCGCAAATGGTCCCTGAGATCTAGGAACAAGACAGAGAACTTTGCCAAGACCCTGCCAGGAAATAAGACCCTCCTGAATGTCACCCTTCTGTTCCATTTTGTCACCTTGTCCACCTTAAACTGCCATTGCTCCCCGTCCTATGCCCCATTGGACAATGCACCTGTGAGACCAAGAGACCTGACTCTGCCATGGACAATCCTCCACCATCACCCCAGCCCATTGCACACCCCCCTCCACTTATTAGCACATAAATAAATACCCTTGAATCATAAAACAATCTGGAGTCAGTCTGTGCTTTCACAAATGTGTAATGGCACCATCTCTGAAATATAGCAATGTCAATGTACTTGTTCACATACCAATGTTACACAGTTGTAGGCCAGCAGTAAACATAGCAGAGGGCACACATTGGGACCCAGATCTGTGAAATGGAAAGCCAAAGTGACAAGTCAGGGTCCATACACAGAGGTAAAAAGGCAGATTTATGCTAGGTCCTACAATAGTATGAGATGTGGGAAGCAGTTCCATCCTCTTACCTGTGTCTCACTGGAAGTATTGCATGATGATGTTGTTTCGGTTCGTCTGCATCTTCTTCTTCTGCCTCCTCTTCTTCACTGTCCATAGGCTCCACAGCTGCCACAAGACCACCATCAGGCCCATCTCCTGCAGAAAAGGCACCTGGCGTCACAAAGCCAGGTTGTGCAACATACAGCACGCAACGATGATCTGGCACACCTTCTGCAGTGAGTAGTATACGAATCCACCTGTCAGATGGAGGCACCGGAATCTGGCCTTCAGGAGGCCGAAGGTCCACTCTATTATCCTCCTAGTTCTCCCATGTGCCTCATTGTTACGTTCCTCTGCCCTTGTCCTGGGATTCCTCACTGGGGTCAGTAGCCATGACAGGTTGGGGTAACCAGAGTCACCTGCAAATATCGAGGGACAACTGCTAGACATCCTCCAAACATTAGGGAATCTCCCATACCCAGACAGCAAATGAAACTGTGTGGGGACTTTATGCTCACCTATTAGCCACACACGGTGCCTCTGGAATTGCTCCATCACATAAGGGATGCTGCTATTCCTCAAAATGTAAGCATCATGCACTGAGCCAGGATACTTGGCATTCACATCGGAGATGTACTGGTCTGTCAAACACACCATCTGCACATTCATAGAATGGTAGCTTTTGCGTTTTCTGTACACCTGTTCATTTCTGCGGGGGGGGGACACAAATGCCACATGTGCACCGTCAATTGGCACCAATGATGTTGAGGATATGTCCCAGGGCATAAAAGTCACCTTTCACTATGGGCAAATCCTCCACCTGAGGGAAAACGATGTAGCTGTGCCTGTGTTTCAGCAGGGCAGATAACACTCTGGACAACAGGTTAGAGAACATTGGCTGGGACATCCCTGATGCCATGGCTACTGTTGTTTGAAAAGACCCACTGGCCAGGAAATGGAGTATTGACAGGACCTGCACTGGAGGGGGTATTCCTGTGGGATGGCGGATAGCTGACATCAGGTCAGGCTCCAACTGGGCACACAGATCCTGGATTGTTGCACGATCAAGCCTGTAAGTGATAATTATGTGTCTGTCTTCCATTGTCGACAGATCCACCAGGGGTCTGTACACCGGAGGATGCCGCCATCTCATCACCTGCCCCAGCGGATGTGCCCTATGGAGGAGAACGGTGAGCAGAGGGTCATACAACACTGAGGTTTCACAAGGCTGTTTAGCACTATAGTAAACTATTCTTTGTGTGCCTTTGTCTGTCCGTATTTATGGCCTAAATAGGTGTGATGCAGTTATTCGGCCTGCCATGTGCCCCCTGAAATGGTGGCTGCCTGA
This sequence comes from Pleurodeles waltl, assembly GCF_031143425.1. Taxonomy (NCBI): domain Eukaryota; kingdom Metazoa; phylum Chordata; class Amphibia; order Caudata; family Salamandridae; genus Pleurodeles; species Pleurodeles waltl. The sequence goes on from NC_090440.1 coordinate 769,120,434, forward strand.
CCTGTAAGGTGGGACAAGGGGAAATTAGGTAACTGCGCTGGCGTTGTACACCATCGCGGTAGGCGGTCGAAGATCGTGGCGCAATTCAGCATTGGTTATCATTGGGCCCTATGGGTTCCAGGAGCCAATGACGATGTACGCCATTTTCCATCAGTTCCCTCACTTGATACCTGACCATCAACAGGAGAGGACCTACACTGCAAGTGCTGCTGTGACCTGTGTCTGGAAGCGACAATGGCTACAGTGTCTGGGAAAAGGGCCCCTGCCTTCACTGCGGAGGAGTTGGAGAAACTGGTGGATGGGGTCCTCCCGCAGTACACACAACTGTACGGTCCTCCAGACAAACAGGTGAGTAGACTGTGTGCATGGTTGATGGTACATGATTGTATGGAGTGTCGTGGATGGAAGAGATGGGGGGACATGCCAGCATGTGAGGATGGTGTGTGTATGTATTTCTGGGCCAGGGTGGGAGGTTTGTGGCCAATGTGTGAGAAGAACTGTACGGGAGAGTAACATCCATTTTAACTTCACTTTTCCTCTGGGTCAGCGCCCACCAGAAGAAGGGGATTTGTCGTGCCATTGCCAAGGCAGTGCGGACCTTGGGGGTCTACCATAGACGGAGCGCCCACTGCCGGCAAAGATGGGAGGACCTGCGCCGCTGGACCAAGAAGACGGTGGAGGCCCATCTGGGGATGGCCTCCCAATGCAGAAGGGTTGCCCGTCGCCCCCTGATGCACCGGATCCTGGCGGTGGCATATCGAGAGTTGGATGGGCGCTTGAGGGCATCAAAGCAGCCACAAGGGGGTGAGTACACTCTCATTCAGCTGACTCTGTGCGCATTACGAGGTGTCTGGTGGGGGAGGTGGGCTGTGGGTTCCCCTAGGCCAGGGCAGATGCGCAAAGGTAGATCCATTGATTTGCAGCCTCATTCCTTGTCCAACCCCAAAGTTGGTATTTGCCCTCATCCTAGTCAGGCTCCTATGGCATCCAGCTGTGCATAATATGGTTCTCGACAGAGTCCCCTATGGGCGCATGTGCTTTTCCCCTGCACTGTCAGTGCATGGCTTAGTGCATAGGGCTGCTCCCTGTGTGTTGTGTCCACCAACGGTAGTGGTGTTGCATGCATTAACCATGTGTCTCTTCTGTCTTTCTCCCCCTTTTTGTTTTGTCAACCTGTCCTTGCGTGCATTAGCATCATCTGGTGGAGGAGCAGTGACACCGGAGCAGGAGGGAGCTGCATCCCACATGGCCCTGGAGGGTGAAGTAACAGAGTCAGAAGGCACAAGTGGGACGGAGGGCGAGGGGATCTCCACGACGGGGACAGGAGCAGACACCAGCGACACCGACTCCTCCTCTGATGGGAATTCCCTTGCGGTGGCGGGCACCTCTGTGCCCACCGCATCGACAGGTACATCCGCCACCTCCCGTACCAGCACAGCCCTCCCAGCAGCCCCTCATCGAGTTTCCCGTGCCGCTCGCCCCGGAGGGTGGGCATCTCCTTCACCCCAGGCACCACAGGCCTGCCCTCAGTGAGGAGGCTATTGACCTCCTGAGATCTCTCACTGTTGGGCAATCAACCGATTTGAATGCCATCCAAGGTGTTGAGAGGCATTTGCAGCAAACAAATGCATACCTGGAGGGCATTCATTCTGGCCAGGCGTCCTAACAGAGAGCATTTCCGGCTCTGGCCTCTGCACTGATGGCAGCCATTGTCCCTGTGTCCAGCCTCCCCTCTCCAACTTCCTCTACCCAGCCCCAATCACCTGTACCTCAGCCTATCCCAAGCACACCATCAGACCAGCATGCACACTCATCAAAACACAAGAGTGGACATGGCAAACATAAGCACCACACATCCCACAGGCACTCACACAAGCACCATCCCCATGCAGACAACATCCACTGCCTCCACTGTGTCCCATCCTCCACGTCCTCCTCCTCCCTCCCTGTCTCGTCTCCACTCACACCTGCATGCACTACATCTTCATCCACTGCCTCCATCACCAGCACGCCCATCACCACACACCGCTCACATGCACTTACCACCCCCACTACCATTCACACATGCCCTGTGTCCTCTCCCAGTGCGTCTGTGAGCCGTCCTCCCAAACTACACAAACGCAAGCACACACCCACCCAACAGCCATCCACCTCACAATGTACACCTCCTACAACCACTACCTCTTCCTCCACTCCCAAACCCCCTCCATCTTCCCGTCCAAGTGTGTCTAAGAAACTCTTCCTGGCTAACATAGACCTCTTCCCTACACCTCCCCCCGTCCTTCCCCTAGGGCCAGGCTGTCCAGGTCCCAGCCCACCACCTCAGCCACCAAATCATCCAGCACAGTTGTCTCAGCAAGTCTGGTCACATCGGGGGCGGCATCCATCAGGGCTGCCAGTGTGCCACCTAGCGAGGCCAAGTAGCAGGCCATTCCGCCACCTGCCAAGGTGAAAAAGGTGCCACATGCCGGAGGGAGAAGCTGCCCTTACCAGCAAGTAAGGGCTCCTCCAAGCCAAAAGGGGACAGTGGCAAGGCACCAGCAGTGACATCAAAGGTGGGGAAGGGACACAAGCTGAAGAGCAGGTCAGGACAGGGCATGGAGGCTCTGGCTGAGGGACCAGAGTCACCCCTTCTGTCAACCACAACATCAACCAGTACGGCGGTGGACACCGCCACCTATACCGCCACCTGCATGTCTGCTGCCTCAGCAACAGTCCCCGGCATCATCCCCAGTGGGCAGCCGTCTGAGGCTGCAGGAGACGTCCTGCTGTGCCCCTCAACAGGTGCAGACACATGCACCACCGCCAGCACCTCTGCCACAGACACCGCTGAAAGCACCGCCACCAGCCCCGCGACGTGCTCAGACAGTGCCACCACAGCTGACATGGCAATCATCCCCAGTGGCCAGCCGTCCGAGGCTGCAGGAGACGTCAGGGACCCTGCCCAGCTTTCATGAGGCATGACTTCCCGCACTGTTTGTACCAGCAGGTGGCAGGCGAAGTCACAGCAGGGTGGAGTGTGTCTCTACCTCCATGGAGTATCATGCTACCTGTTCCCAGGCAATCTTGTGGCACACACACCCAGGTGAGGGAATGGGACCTGCCACACTGCATGTGAAGCACTCTGGGCACCAAGCCCCCTCCAGAACCAGTGGAGATTCACATCCTCTACCTCTGTCCTTGGCAGGATGAAGCACTCTGGGCACCAAGCCCCCTCCAGAACCAGTGGAGATTCACATCCACTACCTCTGTCCTTGGCAGGATGAAGCACTCTGGGCACAAAGCCCCCTCCAGAACCAGTGGAGATTCACATCCACTACCTCTGTCCTTGGCAGGATGAAACACTCTGGGCACAGAGCCCCCTTCAGAACCAGTGGAGACTGTTATCCACTTGTGAGACTGTGGCTTAGCACTCCCCAGGATAAAGCAGTGGGCAAACCACCCACTGGAGAGACTTGAGAGACTGTGGCTTTGCACTTCCCATGATAAAGCAATGGGCAACCCACCCACTGGAGAGACTTGAGAGACTGTGCTTTGCACTCCCCAGGATAAAGCAGTGGACAACCCACCCACTGGAGTGACTTGAGAGACTGTGGCTTTGCACTACCCAGGACCAATCAGTGGGCATGGAGCCCCTTCGTGGAGCAGTGGCGTTGTCCATTCATCCGGCTGAGGTGCCCCCGAGGTGCCTGTTTATTTTCCATCTGATGCCCCTGCAGTGTTCTCTCCGTTTTGAGTCAGGTATCTTGTGTGGGCTTCGCCCATGCATTTTGGGACACTGATCCATGGACAATGATTTCATTAATATCCGGACTTGTGTAGTGGGTGTACATATTTGTATATACTGATTTTTTAATTTGGCCTATCTGATATTTAATTGATTACACTCGTTACAATCATTTCATTTTGTTCTTGCGTTCTTCCAGGGGGTGACGGGGTGTATATGTTATGATGCTGCATGTATTTGTGTGTATGTTGTTGTGGGTTAGGGTGGGGGGCAGGGGTGTTACGTGTTGCGTGTGTGTGTCACTCTCTTCCCCCCCTACCCTGTGTGCTAGGTGCACTACTCACTGTGGTCGTTGCTGGCGTCTTTGCTGTTCCTGATACAACAGGAGGTTGACCAGAATGGGCAGGACCTGTAGGTTGGGCTCCATGGCGTCCTGGTTGTTTGTAAAGTGGTTTCCATTCCAAGTCCTGTTTCCGCCGTGCTTTTGATGGCGTTGGTACCCCCCCGGAAAAGGGGGCGGATAGGCGTGTTGTAATACAGTGGGCGGAACCTTGTGTTCCACCTGTCTGTTAGCGGTTACCGCTGCGGTGTTTGTTTCTACTGCCGTGGCGGTTGGAGTGTTAAAGTGGCTGTGTATTTTTGGTGGTTTCCGCCATGGTCATGATTCCATTTTTTTCCGCCGCCCTGTTGGTGGTATTACCGCTGCTTTAACACCGACCACCAGGGTAGTAATGAGGGCCTAATTGATTTCAACTTAATTAGTGGCCATCCACTGCTGCTGAAGTGAGCGAGGTACTATTTTGTTCTAAGTTCCAGTGTCCCGCAAACAGAAGGCTTGTGACTGACAAAAACGTGTGTAGCAGGACATAGAAGATTGCAAAGTTTTTTTTTAAAGCCAACTTTATTTTGTTACGTCGTCTTTTCTCAGTTTCCATTCGTTTTTTTGTTTTTGCTCCTGGGCGCAATTGTTCAAAGGCAATTGTTTGAAATGTGTGGAACCTACTGCATTGCAAATGCTTATTATATTTTTGACAATTAATTTTTTCCATGTCACTTAAGTTTGCAAATGATTAAATAAAAAGGCTGCATCATTTAGTTTTAACTAATGTCAGCTACCGGAGTAAGAGACTGCCTGTCACGCCTACCAATTAATCCATCAACAGTAGTTGCGCTTCTTACGTAGCCTCCTCCTAAACTGTATTTTCAACACATATGTTGACCCATGGAGGACAAAAAACTCGCTGACAACAGGAACTGAAAGAATACTGAATCGGAGGACAGATCTTTTAAACTTTATATTACACACACTACAGTTTGAGACCGGTAGGCCTGTGAAATGCATTCAATGAAGGTCATTGTGCGCGCATAAAGAAATGATATTGTGCCAGTGAAAATAAGTGTAACCAAATAACATGATAATTGGAGCAAGTGTGATAATAAATGCATGTTCACACAGAATGCTACTTCACAAACTTATCAGCCAAGCACGGTGTAACTAACTTGAAAAAGCACTGTTATTGTTACCAGAATTCATGTTATAATGGCTTGCCAGAGGCAAAAACCTTGGCTCATAGTTACAAGGTTTGAGTGTGAATTTAGCTCAATGGAGGGCCCCGCAGAGAGCACACGTTGTCTAGTCTCTCTGCAGGTTCTTTCAGGAGAGGAAGCTGCGCATAGTGGGGCAGGATTGGTGGAGGGGTGCGTTGGGGTTGGATGAAGGGTAGGCTATATAGGGAGTGGGGAAGGGAGGGACTGGCCTCTTCTGCGCCAGCCCATTGCGAGGTAGGAAGTTTGGCCGGTCCGTCCCTGTAGGTAGGTAGGCAAGGGTTAACTGGTTTATTAGTTTGCAGCATGGCCAAAGGCCACGACGCCGCAGCGGTGTGGGCTGCCCTCTGCGTCATTGTCAAAGCCGGCCGCGGAGACCTACTCATGCCTTGCGTGCTCGACCAGGCCTGGATCGGGATGTTGCGCCCCGTGCGCGTGGCTTCCAGTTGCGTTGCGGCTGCAACTTGCCGGAAAGGCCAAAATGGAGGAAATCGGCCGGGGAAAGAGGATGCAGAGCGTCCACTCCCCAGTCTACAAATCGGGCCCCGTCTCGAGGGGCAAGCAGGGGATAACGTGGAGGGGGGCCGAGCCCCAAACTAGCGCAACAGTTCTTCCTCTTTTGGAGCCTGCTGTGCGAGTGCAGGAGCAGGCTCCAACTGAGACCCAGGGCACGGGGGCTGGCCCCTGTGAAATTGACAGCCCTCTTATGGACCCCATGTTGCTTCCAAGTGGGGCCCCTGGCAAAAAGAAGGGGAAAGGACTAGGTAGTCATGCCCCGGGAGAGGTTCAGGGCAATGCTTTGGAAGGGGAGGCCAGGGTGGGCAGCATGGGACAGTCTGGGCCTCTTGGGGCCCATCAGGGCACAAGAACACATCGCCTTCTGGTACCTCGGCAGGACGGGGCATGGCACAAGACTGGTCCTCCTTGGACATAGAGGCCAGGATTAAAGAACAGAGGAGGGCAGTAGCAGAGACTGAGGGGAGGTGGGCACAGCTGTGCAGGGAAAGGGAGAGAGGCACTAGAGATGGGGCAACCAAAGAGGAAGGTGGGCAGACAGGGTCTCGAAGGCATTCCACCCCCTAGGGAAGGTCAGGGTAATTAGGTATGAGTCCCAAACAAACAGGAAGGTAGTCAAGAGGCTCATGCGGCCGAGGGGTCCAGCCGCGTGATGGGCACGAGTGGTGCACAAGGCCATGAGAGGTGCCGAGAGTACCAGCCAGTAAAGGAGACAGGCAGAAAGAAGGTGCCGCCAACGGGGTGCAACACAGCCTCAGGACGTTGGTCCAAAGCACTAGAGGGGCCTTAAGCGGCCTTAAGCGGCCTTCTCTACAATGAAGGAATGTGCTGGTCGCAAGTATGGCCGATGTCATGAGGGAAGGGATCAGGACGAGTGGAGTGACGTGATGGACGAGAGAGGTGAGGACGAAGAGTGTGAGATGGACAAGGATGTAGTGGTGGAATTGGATTACGAGGATGAGCTGGACGAATGGGAAGACGGGGAGATTTGTGAAAGTGAGGTGAGTCGGGAGAGGGGGAGGGGGAAAGGGTGCAAGAGCGGCACAACCCCCTCTTCAATTTCTGGCTTACAGGACACTGCAGATAGTGGAGCGTCCCAGGTAGCGGCGTGTAAGGAGGAGCGTGGTCGAGAGGTTCCGATGGCATCAAAGAGGCGGTGCCTCATGTTCAAAGTAAGGGGGAATGATGGTCTGCATGGGGTGGGGGTCAAGGTACGGCTGTGACGAAAACGCACAAGTCCATAGGAGTAGATGATCATTCAATGCAAGAGGCACCCTGTGCTACACAAGTTGGATGCGGCTACTACTGGTGACAGTGGGGGTACGGTGACGGCAGAAAAGGAAGGGGACGACAAGGGTGAGGAAGGGTCAAAGAAGCGGCTCCCATACATGGGCTTGGCGATGCCTTTGGGTTCGCATGTGGCGGACAAGACAAAGGCAAGGATCTGGCGCCATGAGTATGTAGACTTATTTAAATTGCTACATACGGATATAGGAAGGATCTACACAGGAAGAATGGGAATTGGCTAGGCGGCCCAGGTTGCCGATTACTATTGATAATTGGACATCAGCTTTCTTGATATACACCAGCATTTATTGTGAGAAGTTTCCCGACAGGGCCATCGCGCTTTTCAAGTACATGGATATCATAAGGAAGGCCCAAATGCACTTTTGGGGGTTTGCATGGCTCAGTTATGATGAAGAGTTTCGGGCACGGGTGAGTGTGAATCCTGATAAGCCCTGGGGAGATGTAGATTCAGAGCTCTGGATGCAGTGAATGGCGTCATTGCATTCGGCAGCCTCGTGGTGTACAAGCCATTTCAGCCCTGTCCTGCCCAAGCAGTGGCAGGTGTGGCACAGCGAACCCAGATATCTACCTCAGGGGCATGTTGGAACTTCAATAAGGGTCTCTGCTCGAAACATCCTTGTAAGTTCAAGCATGAGTGCTCCAGGTGTGGGGGAAGGCACCGGGTCATGCAGTGTTTCTCTCTTAATAGCCCAGCAGAGTAGTGGAGAGCAGCTAGGGGTAGAAGGATGCAAGGCACTCCTGCATCAATTAAGCTGGAGGTATTGCTGCCCTGGCTGCGCATGTTCCCGGATGGGGACATAGCGAACAAGTTGGAGTGGGGTTTTAAGGAAGGGTTTCAAATAGGTTATCAAGGTCCAAGACAGAAGAGATGGGCGGACAATTTGCGGTCTGCCAAGGACATGCCCCAGGTAGTAGCAGATAAATTGGCAAAGGAAGTACCAGAAGGTAGAATAGCGGGTCCATTTTTTGATTGGCCATGGAAAACCTGATGATTTCACCTCTGAGCGTGGTTCCCAAAAAGAACAAGGGTGAGTTTCGCCTCATCTATCATTTGTCATGGCCGGAAGGTGCCTCGGTGAACGATTTAATTGCACCTGAAGACATAAGGGTGGTTTATGCTTCCATAGACGACGCCATTCGGCTTGTTTGGGGATGTGGCAGGGGGTCTCAGCTAGCAAAATGTGACATCAAGGCAGCTTTTCGGCTCTTGACGATCCATCCTGAGGATTTTGTGTTGTTGGGCATGCAGCTAGATGGGGCAATTTTTGTGGACAGAGTACTCCCGATGGGCTGCGCCACATCGTGCACGCTTTTTGAGGCCTTTAGTACATTCCTCCAGTGTTTTTTTTTTAAGGCGTGTGGACATCGCGAGGTGACACATTATTTGGATGACTTCCTGTTTGTGGGTAAGGCTGGCTCCGACTCTTGTGGAAAGGCTTTGGTAGATTTTGAGAGATTGGCCAGGGAGATGGGTGTCCCCTTGGCTCCCAAAAAAACTTAGGGCCCCAGTTGCGTTCTGACATTCCTAGGGATTGAATTGGACACAGAAGACTTGGTGGCTCATCTGCCGAGTGAGAAGGTGTGTGAGATTTTGGCATTTTTGAGGCAGGCTCGATCATTGATTTGCGCATGGCACAGCAGCTTTTGGGTTTACTTAACTTTGCATGCAGGGTGGTTTGGGGGGCAGGAATTTTTGCAGGCGTCTGGGTTTGGCCATGCTGGGAACCTCCCACCCGCATCACAGGATTCGAGTGTTGGTGGGATGCGAGAAGACGTCCGAGTGTGGGAGACCTTCTTATCTCAGTTCAATGGGGTTTCCATGATATTTTGCGAGACGGATACGATCTCGCAGGTGCAAATCTTTTCAGACGCTGCCGGGGCTTCCGGGTTTGGTCTTTTCTGGGACAGGAGGGGGTGGGTGGGACAATGGCCAGCACATTAGTTGGCACAGGGCAGGAGTATTGGTTTTCTGGGGTTCTTTCCATTGCCTTGACTGTTGGGGGGATGAATTTGCGAACAGGACTAGTTTTCCACGTAGACAATATGACGGTGGTAGGTCTTGTGAACAAGCAGAGGGCGAAATACTTTTTGCGTTTATTGAGATGTTTCATACTCAGATGTTTATCGCTGAATGTTATTTTTAAAGCAGTCCAGATTCCAGGGGTGAACAATGCTATTGCAGATTCCCTGTTTTGTTCACAGTGGCACCGTTTTCGCAGCCTGACAGCAGGAGCAGAGCGGCGCAAGACAACGGTCTCGGTAAACATTTGGGAGTGGGGGAGTGAGGATCATTGGGCTGGTGGAGATGTCACTGGCAGAATCCACTCGGAGGAGTTATTAGCTGGTATGGTTGGAATTTCAGAGTTTCAAATATTTTGAAGGGGATTTTTGGGCACAGAGCGAGGACATGCTGCAGTCTCGTACTTTGCGTTTCGTGTTGTTTTTCATCAAAAAAGGTTTTTCGCCCGCTACAATTGGGGGCAAGTTGGCTGGTGTGTCTTTCTATGGAATATTGTTTCTTGGTTGGGACCCTGCTAGGAATGATATCCTGGGTAGAATGTTGAAGGGCTGGGGCAGAACTAGAGTGGGGCTGGGCAATAAGGCTCGGGCACCCATTACTTTTGAATTATTGTTGGAGTTGCTGCATGTATTGCCGGTTTGTTGTACGGATGCTCGTGAGCTGGCGTTGTTTAGATTTTGCAGGGTGTGGATGTTTTTTGGGGCTTTCTGGGTGCCTGAACTGTAGGGTGTCGGGAAGTCCGTAGGTGTGAGAGTGGTCGATGTATGCTTTGGGGGGTGTTTGGGCATATGGCTTAGAAAATCTAAAATGGATCAGTTGGGGTGAGGGAAGTGGGTCTGGTTGGAGAAAGGGGGCAATGCAGTTGCTTGGCCGGTGGTTGAGTGGTGTTGTTTTTAGTAACAGGTGAGTGCAGGTGAGATTGGTGTTTTTATTCATGCGAGTGGCAAAAAGGTTACTGCTTCTCAGTTGTTTGCTGTTTTACGAATGGCGCTGTGATGAATTGTGAAAAGGGCATAGTGGTGTGGGACTCATTCGTTCAGAATAGGGGCAGCTACTGCGGCAGAGCAGCTGGGTTGGGACTGGGCACAGATTAGGTGGATTGGGAGGTGGAGACCTCGATGTTGCGAGTGTTATATGAGGCCTTAACTAGTTAGGAGAGAGCCGCACGGAAAAGGGGGAGAGCTGTTATATGTAGCAGAGGGATTTGGGTGGCGGTGTGTTAAAATCTGTTCTTCTTGTAGGTTGCGTATCAGGCCCCCAGGAGCGGGAAGATGGTCATTTGGATAGTTGGTCATTCGTTCATACATTGGGCAGCGAAATATGCTGAGCAGCAGATCTATGGACAATCGTTGGGACTGCTGAGTAGCCGTCATGAAGTTTTGTGGTGGGGGAAGAGTGGTATGAGATGGGCTAGCCTGCTTCCTTTTTATAACGTCCATGATGCCAAATTAGGGTTGCCCGGACCTTCTGCTTTTGCACGTGGGGGAAAATGACTTGGTGAAATTTTCAGGGCTCACCTTATTGCAACATATGCAATGGGATTTGGAGTTGCTTTGTCAGAAGATGCACAGTACCTGCTTAGTCTGGACAGAGTTTGTGCCCGGAAGGAAGTGGAGAGGTGCTATGAAGCATGGGGCTATGGAGAGGGCCCGAAGAAAGCTTAACAGGACAATGAGGGTTTTCTGCTGGACACATGGTATGAAGGTACTGAGGCATGAGGACATTAAGGAGGGGGAGACAGGTCTGTTTAGAGCAGATGGCATCCACCTCTCAGAATTGGGCAATACACATTATCTGACGGAGCTGAGATTGATCATGAGTGATTTCTGAGGAGAGAAGATGTGGCTCAAAGAAAATGTGTTAAGTTGGAATGTTACAGTGGGCTCGCTGGTGGGGCAGCAAAACGCCTAGCGGGTTTGTGCTGTGTGGCAGTAGATGGGGGAGAGTGGAGAATCAGATGCGGGCCTGGCCACTCTTACAGGGGAGAGAAAGAAGCAGGTGAAGGATGATAGCGTGGGGAATGCCGGAAGCAGGCAGGGGATGGAAGGAAAAGGGAGGATGTGTGGGTGAATTGAAGTGGAAGATGGGTGAACGGAGACAAAGTGAGGGAATGAGTGAAAAGGAGGACTGGGGAGAGGTTTCAAAGGGTGGGGTTTTAAAGTTACAGTTTGAAGTTAAGTATATACACTGTTTATGTATATGATGCAATCCTGTCCTAAATAAATGGCCTTTTGCACTACGTACACTATTGTGTCAGTGACGGTGTCCCGATGAATACAGGTAACCGCTTGTATCCAACATCTAGTTAAATACGTTTGTTTAAAATAGTACACAAGACAATATTGCAGGGTGCTCAGATATGTAGAGTGAAATAAAATTGTTATTACCCTTATTGGCAGAGAGACACTGCATCACGTCCCTTCTGAGTCATGGCCCCTTTCCACAATCTACTTTACTGATTAGAATATTGCACTTTTCACGTGCGCAAATATACTACACATCCAATCTATATGTCTAAATCACTTATTTCTGTTGACACCTCGTTATTCCTGTACAGCAAGCAAATCTGCTTGATGAAAAAGCTGTGCTGTTTCCGTAGCACTGAAGGTGCAGCGGTGGTCCTGTGCTCCCGAATGATTTGCTGGAGTGTTGGAACAGCCAGGCCCCGGCTCCAGCAAGAGGAGCAGGCAGAAGTGCGGAGGGAAAGATTAAGCTGGCTGAAGGCAGACACTGGCAGGAGGAAGGCACCGCATCGGGACGGGCGGCTCAGTTACACACCAGCTGCTTGAGCTTGGTTCAACAGCATAAATGTGGATATTTGTCACGGTAAAAAACGGAAAGGCACAAGGGTAAAAAAACAAAATTGAAGAGAGGATCAGAGAGTGAGGAGCAGAGGTGAATAGCATCCATAGTTTTAGCGTATTTGTTCAAGTGTCACGACATTGATTCGGGAAATACACTACTTTGGCTGAAGGAGGCTAAAACAACAGCTGAGTATATAGATACAATGCATTTGTTGTTTGTTGTAGATGTGTGTATTAAACGATCTAAAACATTCCACAACACCAGCATTTAGCTTAAACGGTGGTTACTAGTTTCCATAAATGAACAACATTCCTAAATCGACGGATGGCTTTCACTTCAGTATAACAGCTGCAGATTTGTGAATATCTCTACTTTGTGTAGGTTGGGACTGTGGAATACTGTAACATAAACCAAAGGTATTACCACTGTATATATTTTGGACTTTGCAGCTAAAATAAATAATGGTTTTACTAACTGTGGAGTGCGTTCTAGGCTACTACTTTTGCCTACACTATTTTCTTATTATATGTGTGTTCTGATATCATTCTGCATCTGTAAAAAGAACATATGCTCTCTAGTTACTTGTAATAAATTGCTACAAGCTAGTAGTGATGCTCCAACAACCTCGGTTTTACTTTTGGCATGGAGGTGGCTGTAACTACCCACTTCTTTCACAACTGCATTCAGACATCAGAATGCCCCTGTAATAAGAAGTTAACATTCCTAATCACCTGAAATAACTTGCTATAAGCTAGTAGTGATGTTCGAGGAGGCTCCGTTTCACATTTAGCCTGCAGGAGGCAGTATCTACTCACCTACATTACATATCACTTTATGTCTTGATTAATGATCAGACAATGTATAGGATTCAGTTTGCCATGGTAAATACGAAAATTGAAAAGAAGCCCCCATAGTGTCCTCATTTTTAGAGTATCTCAGGTTGCTGATCAATCGAAGTCTCAATGTTGGACCTGGCCCTTTATGCAGGGTCATCCTCAATTGTTTTGGCTTTTACCCCCTACTTTTTGCTGAATTTGTTTGTGTTGGCCTTAGGACTCAGAACACTTTACCACTGCTGACCAGTGCTAAAGTGCATGTGCTCTCTCCCTAAAACATGGCGTGTTTGGTATATACCTATATAGCATATTTAATGTACTTATAAGTACCTAATAAAGTGCACTACCTGTACCCAGGGCGTGTAAATGAAATGCTACTAGTGGAACTGCATCACTGCTTGTGCCACCCACTCAAGTAGCCCTTAAATATGTATCAAGCCTGCCACTGCTGAGTTTGTATTTGCAGTTACACTGCATGTGCTTGGGTGTGACTGACAGACCATCAACATCCTGATGGCACTTGGTGGGCAGAATGGGAGAGAGGAGCTGACACTTACTCCTGAATAGGCAGTGTCCTACTTCAACACAAAGGGCTGCATAGTCCCTGTAGTAGTCTGGAGCAAGGGCAGGAAGAAATGACCTATGTGCACTTCAAAGACTCATATTTCAAGTCATCCCCACTTCAAAGGCATAACTGGGTATAATCACTGGACCACTAGTCCTAGCAACTCAGTACACTACTGGAACTGTGAAGAACTCTTCCAGGAAGAAGGACTGCTGTGCTGCTACAAGGACTGCTGCTCTGGAAGACTTGCTTTTCTTCTGCTCTGCTGCCGGCTGCCCTCTGTCCTCCAGAGGAAGGACTGGACACATCTTACTTGAACTCAGAGTGACTCAACGGGATTCCTTACTTGCTTCCTGTTCTGAAGAAATCTCAGACTTCCAACTCATCATCAACAGCACCTGGACTTTGCTCGCTGTAAGTCTTGTCCTGCCAAGTGGTGCCAATTCAGTCCTGGGCCCTTGGAAGTGGGTATAAAGTGCTGCAGCAGCACATCGAAGCTGTTCGTAATGATGCATCTCTGTCAACAGTGACACATTGCCGCTGCTGAAAGAACTGGGAACACCGCTTCGCTGTTGATGCCGGCACATCACCGCTGCTGCGAGGATCAGGAGCATCTCATCACCAACTGCATAACGCATTGCCTCCATTTCTGACACATCTCTAAATTCATGCAACTTGGAGCTGATGCATCGCCTACACCTTCAGAATCGACTCCAACACATTGCCTCCCTTACTCCTTGCATCTTGTTCTTGAGGCACACACATCTCTGAACCAAGGTACTGTTTTAGTGGACCAAGGTTGGTCCATGTCTCCAACCCTCATTCCATTGCAGTCGCCCTGACGTTTCAGATTTCACCTGGTCTAGCGTGACCAGATAGACCTTGTTGGCGCTTTATGCTTCTAAGCACTACAGTTTCATTTATTCTTCCAAAATTCATATCTCGACTTCTAGTTATTTGGTTTTTGTAGCTTCAGTCTTGTTTTACCTTTAAAATTAACCTATATTTCTCTAACCAGGTGTGGTGTCTTTTTGTGTGGTGTTTTCACTGTTTTACAGTTTGAAGTGTTTCACAAATACTTAACACATTGCCTCTTAAGTTAAGCATGCCTGCTCTGGGCCAAGCTACCAAAGGATGAACACATTTTAATTTAGGGAGTGTACCTTTACGCTGACTAGGACTGGACTAGTTACACAGCAGACAGGATCTGCACAGTGTATACCAGCCAGAGAATCAGCAAGCTTCAGGGGATACTCCAGAGAACATGTTTGTCGAGACTTCACAGAATTCATGAATTGTGGGAGACAGAAGAGGTAGAGTAACCGAGCACTTCTACTGATGTAGTTAGAGCTGAGACAAGTACAGAAACCAAAAAATGAACAGTTAATGTATATCTGTTGGAAATGGCCTTTCTACAGGGTCACCTCCAAACTTTTTGCCTTCCTCCTTCTCTTTTTCTGACCTTATTTTTGCTGGCTTTAGGAAGCTGCACACTTTACCATTGCTAATCAGTGCTAAAGTGCTTATGCTCTCTCCCTAAAATATGGTGACATTGGCTCATACCCAATTGGTATATTTAATTTACTTGTAAGTCCCTAGCAAAGTGCACTACATGTGCCCAGGATCTGTAAATTCAATACTACTAGTGGGCCTGCAGCACTGGTTGTGCCACCCACATAAGTATCCCTTAACCATGTCTCAGGCCTGCCAATGCAAGGCCTCTGTGTGCAGTTTTACTGGCACTTCGATTTGGCATTTAAAACTATTTGCCAAGCCTTAAACTTCCATTTTTCTACATATAAGTCCCCCATAAGGTAGGCCCTAGGTAACCCATAGGGCAGGGTTCTATGTAGGTATAAGGCAGGACATGTATCTGTGTAGTTTGTATGTACTGGTAGTGTAAAACTCCTAAATTTGTTTTCCACTGCTATGAGGCCTGCTCTTTTCATAGGATAGGGCTACCCTCATATACTGTTTGAGTGGTAGATTCTGATCTGAAAGGGATAACCATGTCATGTTTAGTCTGGCCAGAATGGTACTAGAAAATCCTGCTTATTGGTGAGGTTGGATTTAATATTGTTATTCTAGAAACGCTACTTTTAGAAAGTGAGCATTTCTCTACACTCAAATTCATCGGTGCCTTACAGCCTGTCTCCAATCCACATCTGGCTGGGCTGGTTGACAGCTCCCTTGTGCATTTAACACAGACAACCACAAACACAGGATGCTCAGTCACCCCTGCATACTGAATGGGTCTTCCTGGGCTGGAAGTGTGGAGGGCCTGACACTTACATTTGAAAGGACAGTGGCCTGCCCTCACACAATGGACTGCCAAACCCCCTACTGGGACGCTAGCAGACGGGATTGTACTGAAATGGGACCTTGTGCACTTCTAAGCCACCCTTTGAAGTAATTTGGGTATTTAAAATGGGTCCCTGACCCTACCAACTCAGACACTTCTTGACAAGATACCTCCTGGGAAAGAAACTCTGAACCAGAACCTGCTAAGAGCTAAGAGAAGCTGCCTGGCTGCCCAAAGGACGCATCTGACTGCTGTTCTGTAAAGGACTGCTGCCTTGCTGTTGCCCTGCTGCCTTGCTGCCCTCTGGCTCTGCTGAGAAGTGCTCTCCAAGGGCTTGCATTGAGCTTGCCTCCTGTTGCTGAAGTCTCAGGTCCAAAAAGACTTCACTTTCTGCAAAGAATTCACAGCACAGCCTGCTGGAAATGACGCACAGCCTGCAATGTGCTAAGAAAATCGCTGCATCGCCGAACTGGAATGACGCAGACTGGCTTCCCGAGTGGAGATCACTGCAGTGCCAGTGTTGCAACCAGAACTATGACACACGCCCCACTAGATCGACATTGCCAAACTGGAACAACGCAGCACCTGCCACCTGCAAAAATTTCCCCACATTGCCCACCGGATCAACACAGCTCCTGTGACTTCGTCCTGCGTTCCCAGGATTTCTCTGCATCTTCTGCGGGGCGTCCAAATACCCCGAAACCTGAAGAGGATCCAAGCCTGCGTGCCGGAAATCGGGGCAAAGCCCTTTCTCCGTGGAAAAGCATTGATGCATCGCCTGTGTGCACCCGTAGAAACTGACGAACTCCCTGTTCTCCACACATCTCCTTCTCTGCGGTCCAGTGCAGATAATTTAGACACAAACCAGGTACTTTGTGCTTGCAAGACACACTTATTGCTTTTTAAGAACGAAAGACTCTATTTATAATTTTTAACAGAGATTGTTTGACATATACTTGTCAAATCTTGATCATTTTGGCCTGCTTTTTATCAGATAAATATCTTATATTTTTCTAAACCTGTGTGGGGTATTTTTGTAGTGTTCCACTGTGTTATTGCATGATTTATTGCACAAATACTCTACACATTGCCTTCTAAGTTAAGCCTATCTGCTCAGTGCCAGCTACCAGAGAGTGGGCACACGATAATTTGGACTGTGACTTACCCTGACTAGAGTGAGGGTCCTTGCTTGGACAGGGAGTAACCTGACTGCCAAACAAAGACCCAATTTCTTACAATATCCCACAATTGAAAATAGAATTTGGGGAAATCTTAAGTTGGTGCTTAAATCATGAGCAAACTGTACAATATAAAGAAAAATAAATGGCCTATTTAGGTAAAGAAATTACCAGGAGAATAGCAATGGTACATGACTAGTTAATCGAATTAGCAAATAAATACAATATAGACATATCAAAAAGACAAGTTTCAGGGCACAGTTAGATGACAAACCAACTGAAAATATGCCAAATCAATTGAAACATGTGCATGCCAGGGTTGCAAATCCATCTTACCAAATTGATAAAATGTGTATGCAAATGGAGTGAGATGGAGAAGTACAGAAATAAGTGGGCATAAAACAGGAAAAGAAAATGAAGTTAGCTGAGAAAACTGAGGAGAAAAAGAAAGAGCAGTCTGAAAAGAAAGAAACCACGACCGCATATCCCTTGAGAGAAACACCAAGAAGGACATATGTTCATATGCAATGGAGCAGAGGGGTTCTTTATTCATTTACTAATACCTTTCCAAAATTAAGAGGTCCATTGCAATGGTATAGTCAGGTAGAAAGGTTTGTAAAATTGTTAAACGTTTTGTGGGTTGATTTAGATATCTTTTTTGACATTGTGCAGAGTGATTTGTGGGCTTACTGTAAGGCAGCAATTCCATGGTCAACCTCAGAGCCTCAATGGGAAGTTGGCACAAATGCACTGTCCACTGCAGCGATGATTACATATAAGGATGCAAATGAGTTGTTAAAGAAGAGGGTTCCTCCCAAGGATCTGAATTATTTAAAGTTTAAAAAAATGCAGCAAGAGGTCATGGAAACAGTGCCTGCATTTTATGAATGATTGATGAAAGCTTTTCAGCAGCATACAGGATAGACCCATTTAGATCCAGGAAATATGGGTCTCTTTATTACAACTTTTGTGCTTGGATTGTGACCTGAAATTTGTCAGTATATACAACAGAACATGATTTGTTGACAAAGTCTTTAGTTGAGATTTTGAAGTACACTCAGTATTGTAATGATGAACAGGACATGAAACAGCGAAAGATTAAGGCGAAATACATGTAGCCCTGACAAAGTTGTCATAACTAAGGGCCAGATGTAGGTAGGACTCGCAATTTCCGACTCGCTAAATGGTATCCAAGAAGAAAACGCGACTTCAATTGGCGACTCGCAAATGAAGTCGCACCGCAGATTGCGAGTCCGCTGTTTGCGACCGCGCTAAAAACGAACACGCAATTTGCGAGTGGGTGTCGCAAATTGCGACTGTGCCGCAAATTGAATGCAGGTGCTGCAGAACACTCTGGAAAACACTTCCTGGCTCATGATGATGACATCACAGCCAGGAAGTTTACAAATACACCTGGGAGGAGGGAGGACCACACCCATTTTAACAGCAGAACTGCAAACAGAGAGAACAGCAGCTACCATGGCTGAGACACCAAGGAAGCACAAACTTAAATTTGCAGAGAAAGAGCTGGAGACGCTGCCAGCACCATGACCAACTTTTTGGGAGGGCAGCGCTCACCGTACCAGAGGTGGAGAAGAGAAGAATCTGGACGGACATCCAAGACAAAGTGAACTCCCTGGGTGTCAGCCACCGGAGCATCGATGAGTTAAAAAAACGGTGGTATGACCTGCGCTCCCGGACCAAGGAGAGGGTGGCAGAGCGGCTCCGGGAGATGAGGGGCACTGGAGGGGGACCGTCCACAATACCACCACCCACACCACTGGAGGAAAGAGTAGAGGAGACCCTTGAGCCAGAGGCAGTGTGCAGGATGGGAGAGCTGGATACATCAGAGCCAGGACCATCAACCGGTGAGTACCATGAGACATGCATGTACCCTCAATTATGCCATACCCCCACCCACCTTGTACACAGTAGCATGCACAACCAAAACAGCTCCATTTCAGAGTAGCAACCACCTGCATGGTGCATTATGGGCAATGTAGTCAAGTAGGCAGTTGATAGGCAACAGTTTATTAGGAAGTTGATAACAGATAGTAGATACTGACAGTGTGTTCCCTATGTCCCACAGGTCTCCCACAAGACACCCCCACCAGCCAAAGCATCCAGGGGCCACTGGTCAGCCACCAGCCAACAGATGAATCAGGACCAGCCGCTACTGAGACCTGCACCACCAACACTCAGTCCCCTCATGATACACCAGTTGCCATACTGGTGTGTGATCCAGCACCTGGTCCCAGCCACAGTGCCACTGTAGAAGACACGGAGCCTCCACTGCGTCGCAGGTGACGTGTAAATGTACCACCAGAGCCGCAGGCAGAGTCAGGGGACGCCTCCATGTCGCCAGCTGAGCCCGCACTCCTACGGGGTCAGCGCCTGCAAACACAGGAGATTAGGAGAATTTCAGGGGCAATGCGGCGCATGGAGCGAAACCAAAGCAGTAGTATGCAGCTTGTACACATGGAGTTGCAACAACTGAACACACATGTGGGCGACCTTGCACTCTCCATGAGACAACTTGTGGCCGAACTCATAACTGAGAGAGAGGGTGCAAGGCGTCGTGACAGGCAGCTACTTAACCGGCTGGACCGCATGTCTGCCTCCATAGTCAGGCTGGCTGTGAACACTACTGGCCTTTCTAGGCGCACGGTCAGCCTCCAAGTTGACATGGGCCACTTTGCCAGTGATGTGGCACGTGGACAGGGCCATCTCAGCCACGCTGTTGATATAATGGAGGCACAGCAGGTGGCCAGGGGCGAGGCAGACACGCCGCAAGACAGCGAGGAGGTCTCCACCATCAGCAGTGTCTCTGCCAGTGACACCAGGGTGTTGCGCAGTGGAAGCGCAAGGCAGGGCACTGCTGACACCCCTGGTACCAGCCATGCTGGCCGAGGCCGGCGTAGGATATGAGCTCCACACTGTCCTGGGGTTGGGGCACATGAGGTCAATGTGTCCTCATGCCAGGTGGACCGTTACAGCCCCTAAACTGTTTTCAATGTATATAGTTTTTTTGGTTGCACAAATTAAATCACTTGTTAGTTCCACTTCACATCTGGACTCTTTGTGTGTGACATTAGTGAGTGTGGTGACAGTTAGCACGTACCTTCCAAAGTATTGGTTTGCAATGTGTTCCCGTCTCAGTCTGCCTTGATTTGCGATGCTTCTATCCCCATGATGGCGATGTGGTAGCTCTTGCTCTTCATCCTCCGAATCAGGGTCTTCAGGGGTGAGAGGTAGCCCACGCTTGGTGGCAATGTTGTGCAGTATAGCGCATGCGACAACGATCTTGAAAGCTGTTAGTGGGGTATACTGGAGGGCACCTCCACTTCTGTGGAGGCATCTGAATCTTGCTTTCAGCAGTCCAAAGGTCCATTCTATGATATTCCTGGTCCTCCTATGTGCACTGTTGTATCGCCTCTCTGTCTCATTGCTGGGTGTTAAGTACGGGGTAAGTATCCATGGTCGAAGTGCATATGCACTGTCACCTGTGTGGCACAAAATGTACAATGTTAGCTGGGCATAGATGGGTTCCACATTGACCTGTGTGTGTGTCTGCAAGGTGTATTCAGCGATACCTAGGAGTTATCCGTCTCCAAACTCCCCACGTTCTAGGCGTTGGTGTATCCCACTGTGCCTGAAAATGTAGGAGTCATGTGTACTCCCTGGACATTTGGCAACCATGTCAGTGATAACATAATGGGCGTCACATACCACCTGGATGTTCAGTGAGTGCGTACACTTCCTATTGCAGAACAGATATTCAAGGTTTGCAGGAGGGTATATTTGTATATGTGTCCCGTCTACACACCCTATGACATGGGGGAAGTTGGCAATCCTGTAGAATTCCAACTTGGTGCTGTTGATTTCTGCCTCATTCCTGGGTAGGTATATGTATCTGGACATGTGTGTGAGTAAGGCATCTAGGAATGCCCTGAAGAACCGTGAGAGTGAACTTTGGGAGACCCCACCTGCCACGGCAATGACCCCCTGATAGCTACCCGAGGCCAAGAGGTGCAGTGAGCAAAGCACTTGCACATGCGTAGGGATGGCGCAGCCGCGCACAGTCTGGCGTTGTAGCTGTGGATTGAGTAATTCTATTAAATCTAGTATTGCTGCACTGCTGAGTCTATATTTCTCATAAATCTCCTCCTCAGTTTGTTGGAAAAGTGTCTGCCTGGTTCTGTATATCTTCTCCTGTCTCTGGCTCCTCCTCCTCTGCTGGGCGGCGTGGGCTCTCCTCCTCATTCCTATCACATATATCTCCACCATCTTGAGTAACCCAGGTGCCTTCTGGGTCTCCTTTTATACTTTGGTTCTGGTTACCACCTGCTCTGAGTTAGTGGTAAATTGGAAGTGCAAAATGGGCTTTTTGCGACTAGTCGCAATTTACGAGTGGCTATTGCATTTGGGTTGCGACTCGCAAATTGCGACTTCCTATTAGCGGGTCGCAAAATGGGGTCGCTATTTTTGCGAGTCGGTAATGGCTCGCGTCGCATTTTGCGGGGTCGCAAATTGCGATTCGGGCCATTTGCAACTCACAAAAGTTTCCTACATCTGGCCCAAGGTTTTCAAAACCCTACGTGTGTTGACAATGCAGCAGCTATTTAGGGGCTGAGAGGAGTGATGCTGACTGGGGTGCAGACGGGGATTCAAGCTTTACCAGTAAGAGGAAGAGGGGTCCCTATCGATTCAATTACAGGTGTTGATATTGCAAGGTTAAAGAAAAAAACTGCTTGTCACGGTTGTAATAAGGTGGGGCATTGGAAGCAGGAATATTGGATTTAATCCTAAGAGTCAAAGTAATCAAATGCAAGAGATGAATTAGGTTCCGCTATTAAATGGTCCCATGAGACATATGCAAGCACCTATACAGAATCAAATAATACCCATGCCGCAACCACCTTCAATTCAACCTGTTGTAAATGGAGTCTGATTTAATCAAAATAAATTGCCCAGGACGACCCGGAATGTGATTCAGAATCCAGAGTTATTATCACAACTTCCGGTGTTTGATGAAGGTAAGGCATTTAATTTTGCATGTCACAATGACAGTGCCTGAGAGAGGAGGCAGATTGCATGCTGGGTGCAATCTTAGCGTTAAACCAGAGTGGACCATATTTATATAGAATTGTAAATGATCACTCAGTAGTGTTTTTAATAGACACTGGGGCTACCTGCTGTGCTGTGAGAATAGCGGAGATACGAGACCTATAACTCTCAGGAAAAATAATACAAGTAATAGGCGTTGCAAATGAACAAGTTACTAATTCAATTTCAGAAGATGTTCTGGTACGGATAGGATCTTTCAGAGACAAACATCAGTTTGTGGTTTGTGATTCAAGCCCTGTCAACTTGTTGGGAAGGAATTTATTGTGCAAGTTAAGTTGCACTATCAGTTGTACTCTGGACAGAGCTATTGTTCAGATTCCTGATGATGAAGATAAAAGTATCAGAACAGGCATGAGAGAAACTGCAGAACTTTTTCCAGTGTTGATATTAAATCATTAGCCCAAAGAATTAATTGAAAAGGTAAAGGCAAATATCTGGGACGTTACAGGAACAGACATTTGGTTCATTAAAGGAGTTGAACCAGTACACATAAAAGTATAACCAGATGAGTTTTTTTCCAAGAACACCCTCTTACTCAATGACACCAGGAACAATAGCAGGATTTACACCCCTGATAAATTAAATGTTAGAGATAGGAATGTTAACTGACTGGGAGTCCATGCAGCTCGCCAATCATTGGACAATATGAACCAAATGGCAAATTCAGAAAATCAATGAAATTGTATTCCCATGCTGTACTGTGATACCAAATCCAGCCGTCATCTTTTATCAGATACCTTGTACAACTAAGAGGTTCATTGACTGACCTCTGCCATGCATTTTTCTCCATACCTTTGCATGAAGATAGTCAGCTCTTATTTTCCTTCGTATTCCAAGTGAAGGTAATCACATGGAGTTGTGCCACACAGGGATATAAGGAGAGTCTATCACATTTCTGAAGAAAAATCTAGAACCTTTGAAAAGCCAGGAGATTCAGTTTGATCCTGTAAATTGATGATCTACTGATCACATCAAGTACTAAAGAAAAATCTCAGGATGATTCTATAGCATTGCTAAACCATTTTGCTGAGAATGGGCACAAAGTATCACCTCAGAAATTGAAATACTTTCAGAAGGAAGTACAATTCTTAGGACACTTAACTGAAAAAGGAATAAGGAAGATGTCCAAAGATAGGATTGAAATGATCCCAAAAATTAATCACATTACTGAAGATGACTCATAAAGACATCACTGATCCTATTACATGGGACAACAAATGCATAAGAGCATTCCTGGAATTGAGAGGAAGTCTCTGCCGTGCACCTGCATTTCAAATACCAGATAGATACTAAAGAACTTATTCTGTTCTGCAGTAAGAGAGAAGGGTGTGATCTCCCAGTGCTAACCCAAATTCATGGAGGTTACAAAAGACCAATTGCATACTTCTCTGTGACTCTTGAGCCTAAGATGGCTGCTTTGGCTGGGTGTTTGGAAGCGGTGGCTGTGGTAACCACCAGTCTTGGGAAGTGTGAAAATATTGGGATGGGATTTCCTTTGACTGTTATGGCCTTGCATTTGGTTGAGGCATTACTAACCAAAACTAAAATTCAGCACTTGACGAAATTGTGACTCACAAAATATGAGAACCAGATATTGTCTTGAAACACTGTGGTGCTAAACAGATGTCATGTTTTAAATCCCACCACTCTGTTGCCATTACCTGAAGAAAATGACCTTGTCATTAGGAACATGTTTGCCTTGATGTCACGGATTTGTGCACCAATTTCAGACCAGATATAAAAGATGAACCTTTAATCAATTCAGATTATGTGCTTTTTATAGATGGCTCAAGTGTACAACAAATGAGGGATTCTTGAGAGCAGCATATGTGGTCTGCACTATTCAAGAAATAGTTGAAGCGTCATGGCTGCAAGGAATTACATCGACTCAAGTTTCAGAACTGATTGCTCTAAATAGAGCCTGCATATGAACCAATGGAGTAAGAGTAACAATTTTTACAGACAGTTAATATGGATTTGGAGTTGTCCATGCCTATAGGCAATTTTGGCCACAGTGGACTTTAATGACCTCTGCTGGAATGTCTATCAGAAATGAGCAAGAGGTGAAAAATCTATTGGAGGCTTTACAAGAATCTATAGATAAACTGTAGTAAAATATGTGGCGCATAGGAGCGACTGTAGCTATATTACAATTAGCAACAGGTATACTGATGAAGTAGCACTTTATTGTGCAACTATGTCATGTACATACAATTAATCATACATGACTGAGTCAGAAGGGAAGCCTTCTTGCAATTATTCTGTAAAATGCAGTCAATTGAGATGAATTGAGATGCATGCAAGAAAATGCACTAACTGAGGAAAAACAAGGTTGGATCAAGGCAGGACGTGGGATTGCTTATAATAATGTTTGGATTTCATTGGAAGGGCAACCAATATTACTCAACAGCCTACTTATCCCAATGACACAACATCTGCATGGACAGGCACATTTGGGTAGGAATGCCATGATTCGAGCATTCAAACAGTATTGGTACAATTCAAGGTTCAGGGCACAGGCAGAAGATCTTTGCAACAGTTGTGTTTAATGTCAGTATATGAATGTGGGAACAAGAACATGTTACACTGAGTCATGTAGGTAGATCAGGAGGACCCTTCAACTGGATGCAGATGGATTTCATTGAAATGCCACTTTGCAATGGGTTAAGGAACATCTTGGTGATTGTCTGCATATTTTCCTGCTGGGTGAAGGGATATCTAACAAGAAGAATTGACAGTCATGTAATTACTAATAATATAACTAACTTTAATAGTGACATTATCAAAATGTAATGTGCAGCACTAAAAAACTGATCAGAAACTTTATTGCAACTACCGCCCAGAAGATTGTGGAATAGTAGAGCAAATGAATGGTACTATTAAATCAAGATTGACCAACATCTGTGCATCAACATGATTAAAATGGCTAGATGCTTTACCCTTGGCCCTAATGAGCCTGTGAAACACACCAGATCAGAGAACTGGGTTGTTCCTCGATGAAGTGTTGATGGGGAGAGTCATGAGGTTACCTGCAGTCCCAGCAAATGTTCGTGTAAGTATAACTGATGACATGGTGCTACTGCAAAAGCCTGGCTGATGTTGTGCATTCAATGCCTCGACAGGTTGAAGCTGTAATTGAGAACCTAAGCCAAGAACAGTGTCATAATCAAAATGCTGGAGAATGGATTTACATTAAGAAGCACGTGATAAAGTCTTGTGTAAAGTCCCCTTTGAAATGCCCCTTTCAGGTAATCTGATCAGAAACACTGCAGTAAAATGTGCCAGAAATACTACCTGGATTCATGCTTCTCATACCCATTATACGAGAAATCCAGAAGATGAAATAGAGCCTAGGGCTCTGGTGTACATGCCTTCGAACGTTGCCCAAGAAGAAGTCGGTGATCATAAAGACACAAAAGAAAATTGGGGTTAAGAAGCTCTAAGAGGTGAAGTGGTCATTTGCCAGACATCTCACAGAATAGTGACAACTATGTGGTGTGAACTGTAATTGTGGGAGACCAAGATTGAGAAGAAAACACAAAAGTATCAACAGAACCTGAAGACCCAGGAGAGGGTACAATTTCTGGAACCAACTATGACAATGAAAAAACAGTAACTGGAATTTGGCAGAGAAGTGTCAAAAAGAAACATGGATTGAGCATGAATAATGATCTACCACCATTGAAAACAATCAAGAAAAAGGGAATTTCAAGTGGTGCTAGTGAAACAGAAAAAACATCAAGCACAAAAAGAGCACAAAGACCTTGTTGAAGATATTAATCACCTGAGTGGACATACTACCTGGCACATTTACTGAACATACTCATGTCTGACATCCTCAACTGGAGGAAAGACCTGCCAAAACCTCCCTGAAAGAAGACGAGAAAGACAAAACAAGAAATTTTAAATTGTATAAGATATTGCATGAACAGCATAAAATATGAATAGGAGTAACAAGAAACTTACCTAGAGTCAAGATTAAGACGAACATACTTAGGGATAACAATTAAGAACACGGAGTAGGTTTAGGAATTGTCCAACGAAGATCTCATTAACATTAACTTTACTGACTAACTGAAGCAAGAAAGAAGTTTTGAAAGAAAGAAGATTTGAAAAAAATATATATTTTATATAGAATATGTTACTTACCCAGTAGACATCTGTTCATGGCACGTAGTGCTGCAGATTCACATGCTTTGCATAAGTCTGCCACTTAGTGTTGGGCTCAGAGTGTTACAAGTTGTTTTTCTTTGAAGAAGCTTTTTCGAGTCACAAGATTGAGTGACTCCTCCTCTTGGTGATAGTGCGCATGGGCATCAAGTCTTTATTAGATTGTTTTCCCGCAGGATGGTGAAGCACGGAGTGAGGAAATGTATATGTACACACATATATATATATATAGTAAGAAAAGAAGATGTCATTGCAGTGTATATACATATTTACATAAAGAAAGTACTACAACGGCTACAGGTTTCCGGGGAGGAGAGAGGGAGCATGTGAATCTGCAGCACTACATGCCATGAACAGATGTCTACTGGGTAAGTAACATTTTCTGTTCGATGGCATGTACAGCTGCAGATACACATGCTTTGCATAGACTGAAAAACAGTCCCCTACCAAACTAAGCGGTGGCTAGCCTGTAGGAGTTGGAGTAGTTTGAAATAATGTTTTAAGCACCACTTGACCAACATTTGCTTGTTGGTGGGATAACACATCCACACTGTAGTGTTTAGTAAATGTATGTGGTGTGGACCACGTAACTGCTTGCGTATATCTGGCATTGGTATATTTCCTAAGAATGCCAAAGAAGCTCATTTCTTTCTAGTAGAATGTGCTTTAGGAGTTACTAATAGCTGTCTTTTAGCTTTAAGATAGCA